>NC_081411.1:93700835-93943335 GCF_030272615.1 Cryptomeria japonica | reverse complement strand
CCGTACGCGCTTTTGAATGTTTAGGCTTGGAAATAGGCCTAGATGACAAAGCTACGGTTTGGAAGTTTGATTTCCCTCCATTTCTCTCATTTTTTACGTGTTTTATTTTATCAACTTGGTTTATTGACTTTGTCATCATCAAGTTTACACTTCATCAAGTGGGTATTTCTAAAATTGCCACCATATTTTCACCCATCTTCTGAGCTTTCTAACCATATAATTTTTTTTCAATTTGAACAACAATTAAAAATTATTAAATTATTATTGAATTTCTTTTACCAGTGTCTCCATAGTTCTCACAGACATACGTGCACCATTTTTTGAATAAATTTTGATATACTTATCCAAATTTAAAAAACTTTATATATTATTGTAGTGCACTTGATTATTTACAATTTAAAAAAAAAAATTGTATTTTCGATTTGTTTAGTGCAACTTATGCTTCGCGCACGAACAGGTACCTAATTTTTAGGATGTGCTCGATTAGAAAAAATCATTAAAAAAAAATACTCAACAAAAAATTACAAAAAAATACACATCTTCTAGTGCTCACTCTTAACTATCTTTCTGCCAAAGGATTTGTCAAAATACTAAATATAACTATGACCTTTTTGATGCGCACGTCAGACACTATGTTATGTTTTTCAGAAAAAATCAAGGTCAGTTTTTCGTGCGCGAAGGATTTGACCCCCTTAATCTTATCCAATTTTGAAAAAGTTTAGTAGTTTGGAAACTAGATTCAGAGTACTACAATATTTGTTCTTTGATTATCTTCATATCTTAAGTGGATGATTTTCAAATTTTGCCTCCAAGTTCAGATTCACTTGATTTCAAAAAAAAAAAAAGTGTCCACTTATACCCCCCTTTTTTACCACCATCTTTGTGCACTTACCCTAATATTATACTACATGAATTGTGGAAATCTCTTGTCAATCATGTATGTTTAAAGTTACTTCTAGTTCTTAGCAATTTTGACTGTAGATGGAGAGGTGAAAAAAATAGTGTCTATCTATGATGATACATCACTGAATGTGATCTGAAACATTGAATGAATAAAAACACATAATCAATGAAGAAACAATCTTAATATAATAGTACATGAATTTGGAGAAAACTCATGCCAACCATACATTTATCTAACATTTTGAATGTGCCTCTTACCAAAATAATTTATTTCTTTTCTGAATAATCTATGACCACTCAATAATATTAGTGATACTTTATTAAAATCAAACTTTGTATTTTTATAGTGATAGAACAAAATAATTACAAATAAAGCATAAACTATTACCAAAAGAACCATGTAACTAATGAAATTTACATAGAATCTATGCTAACTTTTTTCTACAATAATATTCATAAATACATTGTCATTCAATAAAATATATATATAATATGTTCTATTTTCTTTCTATAATAAGGTTTATATATACATAACTATTCAATATGAAATAATTGACACTAATTTTCTATAATTCATAAAGTGTTCAAAAGATTGTTTCTATAATTAACTGTATATGTTTGAATCAATACTTCCCAATCCCAATGATCTCAAGACTAATTCAAAACATAACAATTAATTCTAAAAACAATCTTTTAAATCCAATATAAATTTTGAAACAATAAACAAAAACATACTCAAACCCTGCACATACAAAGTTTCCAAAGGAAAAAAAAAATCAACATATATGAAAAGAAAAGAAGTCTTTAAGCTACTAAGCTCAATCAAACCCTAAACAAATAACAACCAGACAATGGCGACACAAAGGACCAGGGCCAAAGGATCCCTCACAGTTACCAACAACAGCATGAAAGTGGCGAAGAACCCAAAAAAAATAACCAGAAGAAGGTGTCTCATCAGTTTTCTTCATGCCAGGCGTTATGGCTTGAACAACATCAACGGCAAGAACTTACTACCGGTTGTGCTAATCATGTCGACCTGAGTAGCCTGTGAAGTTGGCGACTGGGGTTTCGATCCTGCGACCATATAAACCATAATAGCTTTGTAATTAACAATAGAAGTTCTTTGAGGTCCATCTCAATTGCATTCAAATTTCCAGCACCTTAATTCAAAACAAGACCTGGAAATAGCAATCGTGATAATGGCTTCAAACTAGTAGAAGAGATTTTGAAATTTCAAGTAGAGAGGTTGAAATCCATTTAAGAATGCCATAATGGCTAAAGATACGGTGGATTAGCTTAGGAATAAAGGGGAAGCACATAAAATTGTAGAGAAGATTTTAAGATCTCTTCTTCCAAAATATAATCCACTGGTGATTTTCATTATTGAGAAAAAAAAAAAAAAGAGAGTTATTAGGTTCCTTGCAATCACATGAGGAACATATGCATTTTATGAAACCCAAACATTCTATGGATATAACAATAGAGAATGTGTATGAAAGCCTTTAGAAATGAAGTAAATATTGTGAACATCCTTGAAACCCTCATTATGCAACACATTAAAATGAAATGAATTAATGGAAGCAGAATGAAACAAAATAAGTCTCCTTTCAACAAATGATTTTGATAAATGTAGCTAATTGGCAATATAATCAAATGTGAAAGTTCAAACAAATTAGATTGTGTAGGATCCATAACTAAAAATTAGATCTCAAAATGAAAATTGAAAATTTATGCAAGTATAAAACATGTCAGATTCAACAAATTGAAATGGTTGGAAATAAGAGTCTAGCCTAGAAATGCAAACTAAGAATTTGATTACTATTTCCACTTTTAAAAAGGGAGAATAATCAACAAGGTCCAACTTTAGTCCTAAAGGAGAGTTGGATGCTATGTGTGATTATTTTCTCTTTTTTATTTGTATTGATTAGATATGATTATGATGAGAAATGGTGTAAAATATACAATAATCAACATTAAAAAACAATTATAGAATTGGAAGTCAACTTAAAAGTATCGATCTAGAAATGAGATGTAGAGAGGAACCTATAGATGTTCAATTATGAGTTGTCGAACTATGAAGTTAGGTGCCTTAGTCCAATAGGTGTCTTTATCAACCGAGGCTTCAGATCTCAAATTACCTAGGAGCTTTTGTAGATCACTCTCCAAAAATTAGCCAAAAAGCATCAAACTATATAGCTAAATGAGTTATCACAGGGGCTTTTGCCTGATTGAAATCTCAGAGTGTGTGTCTCAGTATACTCAAGTCACAATTTTGTCACCTTCAACAATCAGATTTGTAACTTTCACAGAGGGAGGGAAAATTTTGTATTGTATAGGGGCTTGCCTAAGTCAAACCCTGTGTTGGTGTTTCCACCTCCATAACTATGATGATGAAAGAGAAAGCTTACCCTTGGTAGGGAAAATGCTAAATCTGAAGATGAAATATTTTAATTGAAATGGTAAATTACCAAGTGAGGGAAATGATAATAGTGGAGATGCAATGCTCTTTAGATAGGTCATTCAAGTTTTGATTCAATAACTTGACATGACAAGACATGACAAGATCAATCACAGAAGAATAATTGAATGTAGATTATTGTAGTTTTCTTCTCCATAATGCTCAATGTCTGAAGATACTTGTTCATTAATGCTTTCTTGTGAATTCTCTAGGATTTCTTAGGATATTATTAGGTAAAAATGAATTAGAAATGATGTCTTTATATACAATTCACAAGGTATTTCCTTCTTTAGACCGACTTCCAATGGGTATATCAAATTATTAGAATTGGATCACAAATGGCAGGAACCAACACTTACACATATTCTATATTTGGTCCCCTTTTGGAGGGACTATGGCACTAGGCACCCTAGTGCACTACAACTATGGTGCTAAGTTCCCAAGTCCACTAGGAATGTGGTGCTAGGTGCCCTAGTCCACCCAGAAAATGATGGAGAAGGATGGTTGCTGAGTAGAAGGTCTGAAGACATAGGATTTGGTCACCAAATAAGCATATGACGATAATTTGCATGTGACAAGGATAAAAATAGGCTTAAAATGAGCTATGAGAGAGCATACTAAAGCAAGGGCCCAAAAATGAGGGTGAAATTATAAAGGGGTTATAAATTATGACACTAAATAAACATGAATCAATAAGGGTGGGGTGGAGCAAACATGTTATATTTGGGTAAACATAAGAAAGGGTTTTTTTTCATCATTCATAAAACACACAAAGAGGAATGATTGAAAGACTTAAAATAATAATCAATAGAGACCATGTGTTGGAATGTGATCTATAGTAAAATATGTAATAAGCATAGGATATTTTGGTCAACATGAATGATGTATAAATATAGTAAGCTTAAGATATTTGAGTCAAGAACATCGGGGCATTGATCAAGTAACCCTCCTTTTATATTTTACCTATCATCACCATCTATTTTAGATCTTGAAGGGACATTGAGCCTTCCCTTTTTAATCATTATTATATATTATTGTCTACCTAACTCATGAGGGCCTCTTATTTGATATAGGCATTCATAGTTACATTCTACATTTGTGTACTCACTGCTCTCTAGACTTATTTGAATCACATTAGAGGGCATCAAGCTTCACTCTTTCCATATTTTTTGCACTATTATACCATATCTCCCATATGGCACATCCTATTTGATATGGGTTTTCACACTTACATTTCACATTATTTAGATCACATGAGAAAATTGATCACCTTGAGGGTATTGAACCTTCCCTTTTATTGCATTAAAGGTAATTGAGCCCTCTCATTCATCACCATCATTTTGAGCACTTTCCAATTCATCCACTCAAAAGAAAGCAAGATTCCTCTCTAAATATTGTGTCTTCATAAAACATGTCTTTCTATTAAAGAGAATTATGCTCACCCTTGTATCATGATATCATATTATTGTACTCAAATGGGTGTTTTTGGTCATCAAAAAGCACTACCATCTTTTTCCACTATTTGGGGCAACATATTTATTCATCAAATTTATTTCTAATCCATGTTCTTACAGATGCATTCTTCACAATAATTTAATAAATACTTACATGATTATATGCCTAAACTACAATTAATTTTCATATATTTTGCTTCCCTCATTACAATAGTTTCTTCTATGAATTAAGGATACAAGCAATTGCCAAGGGTCATATACTATCTCTAACATTTCCATATTGAGGTATTCAAATAGCTACATGTGGTTACAAAGACTTGTCTAGTGGAGAATACATATACTAGAAGAGCACAAATAATTATATCCTCACAAGTTTCATTACTACATATGGACCTATAATCATATTCTTTAAGTGTTTAAATATTTACTTTACATCTGTGTTTTTAAGTTCCAAATACTTTCAGTTGCATGATCACTTTAGTATTCACTTGCATCTTAACTACCAAATTATCATTTACCTCAATGACCTTTTAGAATTGTAATGGTAAAATTTGCATAGCCATTCGATTTCCCATTTAGTTTTGTGCCCAGTTTGAGAGTACTTTGATCTACATACATGTATTGAAAAATGACACAATTTTGTGAAGAGGTGGGTTCCTTGCCCTAGGTTATTTGCTTACCTCGTTAAGAATATTTGTATATGTCTGCTATCCATCCTCATTCACATGTCTATACACCCTTATCATTTACCATATCCACCCATTTAACACCTATGGTTGTTCTTATTTTAATGCAAGCATTATTCACCAAGATCTAGCCTTTTCCATGTCCCAAAACTAGTTGTGGTCATGCTTGTCCGACCAAAATTTAAAATTATAAATTTGAATTTTGTATTGACTCGTGTTTTTAGCTAACTAAACATAAATTTACATAATGTGTTCCCAAGTCCATATATTTAAAAGCACTTAATTTATACAGCCTAACAATTAAGGAGATCCATTATTTGAGAGCTATACTCATATACCATTTGCATTTGCACATTGTAGTTGGTGTACTAAAAGAATTCTAGTTCTACACAAGATTTTGGATAATTAAGTATTGTGAATTATACATGTGCATTTCTTTGGGATGACCTTTAGAAAGATGTCCCTTTATGACTTACCAACAATCTCTTGAAATGGTATTTTGATTACTATAACCCTCAATCATCAAGAGATATGGATATAGGGTAGATTAGGCTAATGAATTTGTGATTGTAGATTCATCCTCAATCTCCAAACAACCAACAAAATGTTCTCATTCCAAGGTAACTCCAAGTTTGAGATTCATTGTTCTTGATACAAAGAGATATCAAACACAGTGCACACATTTGCCATAGAGACAAGTGTATCTACTTCTAGATTTGTATTTCCACTATCACTTATTAGAAATTGTTTATAACAAATTGTGTAAATATTTAAATCGTGACTCTTAATTGATTAATTTTAATATATTGTACTTAAGTGTATGCATTTATTGAATTAATCTTAAATATGTTTAAAAGAAATTTTGAACAATCTCAAAATGGTATTTTGATTGCTATCAACCCTCAATCATCAAGAGATATGGAAATAGGGTGGATTAGGTTAATGAATTTGTGATTGTGTATTCATCCTCAATCTTTGGATAACCAACAAAATGTTCTCTCATTGTTTTGGATACAAAGATATATCAAACTTAGTACACTCATTTCTCATAAAGACAAATACATCTATTTCTATTTATATTTCCACTATCTCTTACAAATTATGTAAATATTTAAATCTTGACTCTTAATTTTAATACATTGTCTTAAGTATATACATTTATTGAATTAATACATTTATTAAATTAATTTTAACTATGTTTAAAAGAAATTATGTTGTCCTTTAAAATAATAAACACATAACGAACACCCAACCCAAAAAAAATAAAAATATAACAAACAAAAATATATCTAACTAAATTCTTAATATCTCAATTTCTATATATATAAATGACATTAAATTTTAAATTTAAACAATCATAACATTACACTTGACTCTAAAATGACTCAGCGAAAGCAGCTGCAACAAAACTGAAGAACTTAGCAAAAAGCCGTTGCAACCAATCACAAGAGGAACGGAGAAATAGCTCATCTGCTGATATGACAAAACTACTCGTCGCCTGAGAGATTCGAACTCTCGCGGGGAAACCCCATGTACTTAGCAGGCACACGCCTTAACCACTCGGCCAAAGCGACTTTTTTGTCTGCTAACCTCTTAAGAATTTAAATTACCTTTTAATTATTAGAATTAGTTTACGTAATGAATCATAATTTTTTCTTTAATGTATATATCTGAAGATTGGAATTGTATTTCTTGATTTATTAACAAAAAAGGATAAAATCAATATATATTAATGAATTGATTAATTTTAAAAAATAGAAAAACAATCAATACCAAATAGAAGTGTTGTAAGAAAGGATCTAGAGACTATAAAACAAGAACACATTAAAAAGCTCACATCATAAAATTTATTAAGAATATAGCACTTAAAGTTTGGAACATGTAACTTATCTAAAAGTGACAAAAATTGTAAAATTATATTATTGTGAATGTATAATATTGAATATTATAAAAAAATTGTTGGAAGTTGAAGTCCAACGGGCTCCTTCCTTGTTGCCGCCAAAACTCTTGGCTATTCACATTCTTCTTGCAAGCTCTTTAAGAGCTAATTGTAATTCATTTTCTGAAGTTGATTGCCAGAGCTAGTTGCAGTTGTGTATATGTAAAACAGATTGGTGAATAATAAATTGGTTCCCATGCTTCAAGTGTGGATGTAAGCAATTGTCGAACCATGATAAATCTGTGTCTCATTGTTTATTATTGTGTGTGTTATTAATTTTGTTTATCTGTTGTTTTCAATTTGATTCTTCATCCTAACAATTGGTATTAGAGTGAGGTTAGATCGCTATTTAGATTTTGGTGTTTGAATTTCCAAAATCATGGAAGAATCAAAGATAGAGAAGTTCTCCGGACAGAGCTTTGGATTATTGAAAGTGCAGATGGAGTCTCTACTGATAAAGCAAGATCTTTCAATCGTTCTTGAAGGGATAGCAAAGAAACCAGCTGGGATGGCTGATGAAGATTTTGTAAAATTGGACAAGAAGGCGAGAGCGACAATTTTTCTCTCGCTGTCCATAATGTTCTCTTCAATGTCATGGGTGATCCTGTTGGGAAAAATGGTGTCTCAACCTTGCATTTATGCGAGGTTACTATTTATAGTAAGTTTTCATTTGAGCACGAAATGGTGCGAAACTCTCCCTGAAGCTTCTGGTTGGCTAGATAAGCATTCCAATAAAGTTGCGTCGCAAGGTCACAGCTAGTTTTGAAGATATTAAAGTTTTCGTCTTGGAGGGGTGCGATAAAATGTTTAAACTTAATTTTGGGGGCTTTAGAGGCTCCGAAACGCCCTGAAAAGTGGCCGTAATCGGTGCAGCGATTTACAAGGTGATAAAGCAGTTCGCGAGCTTTTCGACGCTTCAAACGGTTCGTCAATCGGACACCCGGTTCTCAAGTTATGACCTCTGGAAGTTTGTACTCCTGAAATAGGAAAAATAATTTGTATCGGACACATAAATGAGCTGTAAAAGGGAGCGACACATGTTGATGTGTGCTTTAACATGTCATAGGGCATCTAGAAGGGAGATAAGGTCGGCTACACCTTATTGGGTGGTTTTAGCCCATGGTTTTGTAATACCGTTTGACGGTTTCTTGTATTGTATCTCCTATTTATGAGGTGTGTGAGATAGAGGTTGTGTGTAAAAGAGTCTTATGGCTATTGAGTTGCCTCTGAATCTCTAATTAGTGGTACTCCTGTGAAGAGCTTGCTCTGCAAGTATGTTGTAATCTGTTTTTGATTGCTGAATAAAATATTGAGCTGCTTTTGGAGTGTGGGGTTTTTCTCCCGAAAGGGTTTTCCCCACGTAAATCACTGTGTTGTGGTATGAATGCTATTATATCTATTTCTATTTTTCTATAACTGTTGTAACGATCTGAAAAAGTTTTGCATTACCCTCCTCTCAAGGTTAGTGTAAGAAGTTGTTTCCGCTACTTAACTTCCTTACAAGTGGTATCAGAGCCCGATCACCTTTGGTTTCAATTGTGGGCAGTTGGGTTTTTTGAACTAATCCAGATTTGAGTGGGAGCTTGTGCAAAAGACACTTTTTGATCTTATTGCGGGAATATTCAGATGGCGAGTTCGTCAGGGAGAATAGAGGTTGAGAAATTTAATGGAAGTAATTTTGAAATGTGGAAGCTGAAGATGGAAGATCTGCTAATAGATCGAGATCTTTGGGATGCTATTGATGCAAATGTCCAAAGGCCCTCAGATCCTACTGCGGCAGCTCAGTATGATGTTATGGACCGAAAAGCCAAGGGTCTAATCAGACTGTGCCTGGCAGACTCTGTTCTAATCAATGTCCATGAAGAGAACTCTGCAAAGAAGCTATGGACTAAGCTTGGTGAGATGTATCAAGCGAAATCTTTATTAAATCAAATTTTCTTAAGAAAGAAATTGTATTCCTTGAAGATGGAAGAGGGTGGACGAATTGCAGACCACCTGGAAGCATTCAATATGTTGGTGGCTCAATTAGTATCTGTCGGTATTAAGATGGATGAGGAGGAGAAATGTCAGATCTTGCTTTGTTCTTTGCCTGATTCGTGGGATTCTCTTGTTATGGCTATCGGTAGTACTTCTGTTGTTTTGAAATCTGAAGACGTGGTGGGTGCCCTACTCGGTGAAGAGATGCGAAGGAAGGTATCCATCAGTTCAAAGGAAGCCCTAACCGTTCGTGGAAGAGCTAAGGAGAAAGGCAAGAAGAATGAGAAGCGCGACAAGTCCAAATCCAAAGGGAGATCGAAATCTCCTGGAAAGTCCAAAGTCATTTGCTTGAATTGCAGTAAACCAGGTCACATACGTAAGGACTGCAAAGAAGAAAAGAAGAAGAAGAAAAAGAAAAAGTTTGATTCTGATTCTGAGTCCGACAAGGAAGATGGCGATGCATTTATTGCGGCTTTGGCGACTCATGCAGGTAATGATGCCTGGCTAATTGACTCAGGTGCATCTTTTCATATGACTTCCAATAGAGATTGGTTTTCTGAATATGAAGGATTTAATGGAGGTAAGGTGTACTTGGGTGATGATTCACATCTAGACATTGTTGGTCGAAGTAAAGTTAGAATCAGGGTTTCAGATGGTAGAATACAAAGGATTAATGGTGTGCTGCATATCCTTGGATTAAAACGAAACTTGTTATCTGTGAGCAAGCTGATAGATGCGGGTGTGCAGGTAGTGTTTTCTGAAGCAGGATGTAAGATGATTAAGGGTGCTATGGTAGTTGCTAGAGGTGTCAGGTTTGGCACTTTGTATAAGCTTGAAGCATACACTGTTGAGTGTAATAGCACTTCTGCAAAAAGTAAATCTGCGGATACTTCACTGGAAGATTTGAAGGTTTCACTTTCAGCAGATGGAAATGGTTTTTGGGTACCTAAGGGTGCTCTTTCGTATGAAGCAAAGTTACCTGTAGAGAAAACTATGTTATGGCACCAGAGACTTGGCCACATCGGAGAAAAGGGTCTACGGACCTTGAAAAATAAAAACCTTATTCAAGATTTGAATGATTGTAATCTTGATTTTGATTTCTGTAAGCATTGCATTTATGGAAAAAAAAACCGCGTTCAGTTTTATTCGAGTTCTCATAAAACTTGTGGTGTTTTGGATCTTATCCATTCTGATGTGTTTGGTCCAGTAGATGTCTCTTCGATTGGAAAATCCACATATTATGTTTCATTTATTGATGATTTTAGTAGAAGGACATGGGTTTATTTTCTAAAGAGTAAATCTGAAGTTTTTTGTTGTTTTAAAGAATTTAAAGCAATGGTTGAGTTGTAGACTGGAAAGAAAATAAAATGTTTGAGAACTAATAATGACGTTGAGTTTTGCTCTAATGATTTTGATAGATTCTGTAAAGACTGTAGAATTAACAGGCAGAAGACAACTCCGTATTCTCCACAGCAGAATGGAGTTGCAGAAAGAATGAACAGGACACTGATGGAGAAGGCTAGGAGTATGTTGAGTGGTGCTAGTCTCGAACAAAAGTTTCGGGCTGAAGTTGTTGCCACTGCTTGCTACCTGATTAATAGGTCTCCTACATCAGCTCTTGTTGATAAAACGCCTATGGAAGCATGGTCAGGTCACAAGCCTTCATTGAGACATCTTAGAGTTTTTGGTTGCGAGGCATATGCACATGTGCCAAAGGAGAAGCGAACAAAGTTGGAGAACAAGGCTGTGAAATGTATCTTCATTGGGTATAGTTATGGTGTGAAAGGATACAAGCTTTGGGACCCTGTTGCACAAAAGGTAATTCACAGTAGAAGTGTTATTTTTAGAGAAATTAAGTCTCCTTCTGTTACATTGCAGCTAGAACAGACTAAAAAAGAAGATGTGATTCAACTTCCTTCTACACCTGAAAGAGTTGAATCGAGACCCCTAGATAGGCAAGAAGTTGAGGAGAGCTCGTCTCGCTCTGAATCTTCAGAAGAGGAGAAAGAACCTCCTACTCAGCTTGTTCGAAGGTCTACAAGACATAGACGACCACCTGAAAGGTATACACCTAATGATTGGAGATGTATTTTTGCTCTGAATACTAGTGTGGATGAACCAAAATCTATAGAAGAGGCATTAGGTATGAATGATGCAGAATCTTGGAAGATTGCTATGGAGGAAGAAATGGCAGCTTTGAAAAAGAATGATACATGGGATCTTGTACCATTGCCTGAAGGACGAAAACCTCTTGGTTGTAAATGGGTGTTCAAAAAAAAGATTGGTTCAGATGGAAGCATTGAGAAGTATAAAGCAAGGTTGGTTGCAAAAGGCTACTCTCAGGTTGAGGGTGTTGATTACGGTGAGATATTTTCTCCTATTGCAAAACTGACGTCCATTAGATTTTTCCTTTCTATTGCTACTGCTTATGATTTAGAGGTTGAGCAAATGGATGTGAAAACTGCTTTCCTTCATGGTGATTTGGAGGAAGATATTTATATGACACAGCCGGAGCACTATGTGGTGAAAGGCAAAAGTAATTTGGTCTGTAAATTGAAGAAATCTTTGTATGGCCTCAAACAAAGTCCTAGGATGTGGTACCAGAAATTTGATACATATGTGTTGAGTTTGGGATTTGAACGATCTAAATCAGATCACTGTGTTTATTATAAATCTGATGGTGATCATTTCTTATTCATTGCATTGTATGTTGATGATATGTTATTCATTGGTAAAGGGAAAGGTATGATTTCAGAACTGAAGTCTCGGCTCGCTGCTAAATTTGAAATGAAAGATCTTGGTGCAGCAAAGCACATTCTTGGGATGGAAATTAGAAGAGATAGGGTGAACAAAAAGCTATGGCTAGGCCAGAGTAAGTATGTGAATTCAGTGTTACAGAGGTTCAACATGTAGAATTGTAGACCATTGAGTGTTCCTTTTATAGTTGGAACGAAACTATCTGTTTCAGATTGTCCTACATCCCCATTGGAGATGGAAGACATGAGCAGAGTGCCTTACCAGAGTGCGGTTGGAAGCTTGATGTATGCTATGGTCTGTACTAGACTAGACATTGCCCAAGCAGTGGGAGTACTTTCTAGATATATGTCTAATCCTGGTAGAGTTATTTGGGATGCAGTCAAAAGAGTCTTCAGATATTTGAAGGGTACTTCAGAGTATTCTTTGTGTTATCATGGTAATTCAGTTGGAGACATGACTTCCCTTGATATCCATGGTTATGTGGATTCAGATTGGGCAGGTGATATTGATAGCAGAAGATCCACCAGTGCTTATGTGTTTACTTTGTTTGGTGGTGCAATTAATTGGATGAGTAAGCGACAGGCTGTGGTTGCTTTATCCACTACTGAAGCAGAGTATATGGCAGCTACTCATGCTTGTAAAGAGGCCATTTGGCTTAAGAGATTGTGTTCGGATATTGGATTAAAACAAGGTACAGTGACAGTTTACTGTGACAGTCAGAGTGCAATTAGCCTAGCTAAGAACCTGACATTTCATGCCTGGACCAAACATATTGATGTTCAGTATCATTTTGTTAGAGATATGGTCGAAGATGGTAGGGTGAAGCTGGTTAAGGTGGAAACTTTGATGAATGTTGTAGATGCTTTAACTAAGGCTGTGAGCACAGAGAAGTTCAGATGGTGTTCAGAGTCTATGGGCCTTATGGCCCCTAGCAATTGATTCATTGTGTTGACATTCCCTTCCGCTCCTGCAAGGTGTTCAACAAGTGGGAGATTTGTTGGGAAAAATAGTGTCTCAACCTTGCATTTATGCGAGGTTACTATTTATAGTAAGTTTTCATTTGAGCACGAAATGGTGCGAAACTCTCCCTGAAGCTTCTGGTTGGCTAGATAATTATTCCAGTAAAGTTGCGTCGCAAGGTCACAGCTAGTTTTGAAGATATTAAAGTTTTCATCTTGGAGGGGTGCGATAAAATGTTTAAACTTAATTTTGGGGGATTTAGAGGCTCCGAAATGCCCTGAAAAGTGGCCATAACCGGCGCAGCGGGTTACGAGGTGATAGAGAACTTCGCGAGCTTTCTTCAAATTGTTCGTCAATCGGACACCCGGTTCTCAAGTTATGACCTCCGGAAGTTTGTACTCCTGAAATAGGAAAAATAATTTGTATCGGATACATAAATGAGTTGTAAAAGGGAGCGACACGTGTTGATGTGTGCTTTAACATGTCATAGGGCATCTAGAAGGGAGATAAGGTCAGCTACACCTTATTGGGTGGTTTTAGCCCATGGTTTTGTAATACCGTTTGACGGTTTCTTGTATTGTATCTCCTATTTATGAGGTGTGTGAGATAGAGGTTGTGTGTAAAAGAGTCTTATGGCTATTGAGTTGCTTCTGAATCTCTGATTAGTGGTACTCCTGCGAAGAGCTTGCTCTGCAAGTATGTTGTAATCTGTTTTTGATTGCTGAATAAAATATTGAGCTGCTTTTGGAGTGTGGGGTTTTTCTCCCGAAAGGGTTTTCCCCACGTAAATCACTGTGTTGTGGTATGAATGCTATTATATCTATTTCTATTTTTCTATAACTGTTGTAACGATCTGAAAAAGTTTTGCATTACCCTCCTCTCAAGGTTAGTGTAGGAAGTTGTTTCCGCTACTTAACTTCCTTACAGATGCAACAACAAAAAAAGTATGGGATAGACTCTCAGCCATGTATGAAATGGCTTCGACTGCAAACAAATTTTTTATTATGAAGCACTTGTACAAACTGAAAATGAAGGAAGGTTGTGCTATGGCAAACCACATCAATGAATTTAATACATTGATTAGTCAAGTGACTTCGGTGGGGATGACACAAGATGATGAAAGCAAGGTTGTTTTGTTATTATGTTCTTTACCAAGCAGTTGGGATGGTGTTGTAACAGCAGTTAACACATCTATATCTGGTAAAAATAAGTTGGTTTTTAATGATGTAGCATCTACTCTTCTCAACGAGGATTTGAGAAGAAAGAATGATGAACCTTCATCCGGTGAAGCTTTAACGGTGATCAGCATCGATAATAGAGGTAGAAGTCATAACAGAGGCAGAAATAATTATCATAGACGTTCGAAATCAGCAAAGAGATCAAAGTCTAGAAATAGAAATGGTGAATGTTGGTTATGTGGCAAAGCGGGTCATGTGAAAAAGGATTGCAGAAATTTCAAAAGAGCACAAGAGAGAGTGTGGGATAGCAAGCAAATACAGTTTATGATAAAGATGATAGCGTCTTAATCCTTTCAACAACCAACACTACTCTGGATTCATGGGTGCATGATTCTGGTGCCTCTTATCATGCTACCTCATGTCTTGAAGCATTCATCAACTACCATGAAGGGCACTTTGGCAATGTTTTTTTAGGAGATAACAAAGCTTGTGAAATTACAGGCAAAGGGGATGTATTGCTGCCATTAGAACGTGGTAAAACATGGCTGCTCAAAGATGTTCGCTATGTCCCAAAATTGAAGCGGAATTTGATATTTGTTGGAAAGTAACACATGGTACCATGCTGATTGCAAATGGTAATAAAGTGGGAAGTCTTTACATTTTTAAGGCTCATGGTGAAGTGGGAGCTGCAATGGTGATTGAGGACATCAAAGTGGATCTTTGGCATCAAAGACTTGGGCACATTAGCAAGAAAGGTCTCCATGTTATGCATACAAGAAATCAATTACCGGGCCTCAAGCTTGTGGACTTAACCTTTTGTGAACATTGCCTCTATGGCAAACAAAAGAGAGTCAGTTTTTTGAAAAGTGGGCGTGACACAAAGACAACACTGTTGGAGCTTGTACACTCAGATGTTTTTGGACCAACCGAGGTAACCTCCATTGGAGGAGATAACTATTTTGTAACATTTCTTGATGATTGCACAAGAAAATTATGGATTTATATGCTTTCTAGGAAATCAGAAGTGTTTTCAAAATTTAAAATTTTCAAGGCATTAGTTGAAAATCAGATTGGGCATAGGATTAAATGCTTACAAACCGATAATGGTGGGGAATTTTGTTCACATGAATTTGATAATTTTTGTGTTGATAATGGGATTAAAAGAATCAAGGTTGTTCCTTTCACTCCTCAAGAAAACGGTGCAGCCGGGAGGATGAATAGAACAATCCCTGAGAAGGCACGATGTATGTTGTCTAATGCAGGTTTAGGAAAAGATTTTTGGGCAGAAGCGTGTAACATAGCAGTGTATTTAATTAACCGAAGTCCATCATCTAAATTGGATTTTGGTATTCTAGAAGAGGAATGGCAAGGGAAGAGGATTTCATACTCGCATCTTCATGTGTTTGGATGCGAAGCCTTCTCGCATATAGCCAAGGAAAAGCGAACGAAATTGGATCCAAAGTCATTGAAATGTATCTTTGTGGGGTATGGAGAAGAGCGGTTTGGTTTCAGATTGTGGGATTTAGTTCACAAAAAGATTGTTCGCAACAGAAATGTAGTCTTTCATGAAACCTCCTTTCCCGCACTACAAGATTCAAATAAATCAGAGACAGAATTTGTTCCTATGTCTCTATTTCAGAATTCGACTACCAGCGCTCTGTCTCTGGTCTCTCATTCAGTGGGAGCTCCTATGACATCTACATCTATTGAATACAATTCTCAGCCTAAGAATGAAGGGAGTGATGAAAATGTTTGGTCTTCTTGTAACTTTGAAATTGGGGGTCTGCAGAACAGAGCCAATCCTCCCCAAACTCATACCCATGTCACAGAAAATTCAGAAGAACCACGGTGGTCTGCATTTCCACCAATTATTGCACAATGTAATCCACTTTACCCACCGCCCATACACCCCACTCCAAGGAGGTCGATCACATCCATTGGGCTCTCAAACCAACCAACGTTGCAGTCTTCCCACGAGCTCCCTGCTGGCTCTCTTTCCACGGGCTCCCCACCCCATGGGCCCTCCCTGCTCTGCTCCCCGTGTGCTCATCTCTCCACGGGCCTTGTGCCTCCTCCGCCCGCTTCCTCCCGCGAGCTTCCCGCAGGTCTTCCACCCCACGGGCCCTCCCTACTACTCTCCCCGCGCTTGCATACTTCCACGGGGCTTGTGCCACCACCGCATGGCTTCCCTGCCATCAGTGATGTGGCAGCCCCCTCTTGCAGACCCAGACCTCCGCACTCTTCCCCATTCCACGTCGTGGATGAAATTTCTACGGGGTCCCCCTCCTGCGGTCTACCTGCATATCACGTGGATAAAAATCCATAGGCCATTGATTGCCTTGCAGATAGGAAAGCAGACAGAGTCATTACCAGACTCAAAAACAGGGACATTACAGGAATGTATACAGAGACAATGGGAGTGATGTTGATTTATGTAAATAGGGAATACATAATGATTCTACTACTGAAATAGAGAGTCAATTGAGAAAATCAACCAGACAGAGGCAACCTCCTGCGAAGTTCTCTGATTATGACTTACTATTTTGTGAAGAGGTTGAACCTTCTTTACTCATCTCTGATCAAACAGAGCCTGCAACATACAAAGAGGCTTGTAAATATACAGACCGTGATAACTAGCACGCTGCAATGTGTGAAGAAATGGACGCACTAGTGAGAAATCAGACATGGGATTTGGTGCCACTTCCGCCTGACAGAAAGGCATTGAGAAATAAATGGGTGTATAAACTAAAAGATGAAGCCGATGGTCACAAAAGATTTCGAGCAAGACTGGTTGTAAAGGGATATGCTCAGCAGCAAGACCTCGACTTCAAAGAAATTTTCTCACCAGTAGTTAAAATGACTACCATCCGAGTAGTATTGGGATTAGTTGCAGCGTGGGATCTTGAACTTGAACAGCTGGATGTGAAGACGACATTTCTCCATGGCGACCTTGATGAGGAATTATTTATGCATCAGCCAGAAGGGTTCATTAAAAAGGGGCAAGAACACCTTTTTTGCAGATTGAAACGCAGTTTGTATGGGCTTAAGCAAGCCCCTCGGCAGTGGTATCTTAAATTTGACAAATTCATGATTGATCACAAGTTTACTCACAGCAAGTCTGATCCTTGTATCTATTACAAGAAGCTTCCTAATGGAAAATTTGTCATTCTTCTCCTTTATGTGGATGATATGCTAGTAGCCGGCACAAGCATGAGGATCGTGAGTGAACTTAAAACTCACTTAGCAAAAGAATTTGCCATGAAAGATTTAGGGGCAGCAAAGAAGATCCTAGGAATGACTATTTTTCGGGATAGAAAAAAGAGAGAACTCAAACTATCTCAGCAAGACTACATTAAAAAAGTCTTGCACAGATTTGGTATGGCGGATGCTAAGACTATTTGTGTACCTTTAGCCTCTCATTTTCAGTTGTCTTCTCAATTTGTCCTAAAACAAAAGAAGATAAGGATTTTATGGATAAAATTCCATACAAATCTGCAGTTGGAAGCCTCATGTATGCTATGGTGTCTACTCAACCGGACATTGCTCATGTCATGGGATTGGTGAGCAGATTTATGGCTAATCCGAGCAAATCACATTGGGAGGCAGTTAAGTATATCTTGAGGAATCTCAAAGGTACTTCTAATTTTTGTTTATGGTTTGGAAAGGACAAGGCAGTTTTGCAAGGGTTTACCAATTCAGATTTTGTCGATGACTTAGACAAAAGAAAGTCTACTTCTTGTTAGGCTTTCACATTTGTCGGGGCAGCAATTAGTTGGGCTTCAAAATTGCAACATATAGTTGCTCAATCAACCGCGGAGGCTGAATATATAGCTCTTTCTGAAGGAGCAAAAGAGATGTTATGGTTGCAACTCTTATTCAGTGAGTTGGGCTTGAAGCAATCAGATTTTGCTTTATTTTATGATAACAACAGTGCAATTTTTATGACTAAACATCAGACATCTCAGCCGCGGTCAAAACATGTTGATGTTCACAGTCATTATGTTTGCCATATGGTCGAAAGAAGGCAAGTTTCATGTAGACAAGATTCATACCGACCTGAATCCAGCTAATGTGCTCACTAAAGTGGTTAAGTGGGAGAAGTTTGATTTCTGCCGAGCTTCTCTCGGCCTTTCCAATAATTGATAGTAGAATTAAGTGGGGGAATCTACTTGTTGCAGTAGTTTTTTGGCCTTCAGTGGGAGATTGTTGGAAGTTGAAGTCCAATGTGTTGGGAAAAATGGTGTCTCAACCTTGCATTTATGCGAGGTTATTATTTATAGTAAGTTTTCATTTGAGCACGAAATGGTGCGAAACTCTCCCTGAAGCTTCTGGTTGGCTAGATAAGCATTCTGGTAAAGTTGCGTCGGAAGGTCACAGCTAGTTTTGAAGATATTAAAGTTTTCGTCTTGGAGGGGTGCGATAAAATATTTAAACTTAATTTTGGGGGCTTTAGAGGCTCCGAAATGCCCTGAAAAGTGGCCGTAATCAGCACAGCGGGTTACGAGGTGATAGAGCACTTCGCGAGCTTTCCGGCGCTTCAAACGGTTCGTCAATCGGACACTCGGTTCTCAAGTTATAGCCTTCGAAAGTTTGTACTCTTGAAATAGGAAAAATAATTTGTCTCGGATACATAAATGAGCTGTAAAAGGGAGCGACACATGTTGATGTGTGCTTTAACATGTCATAGGGCATCTAGAAGGGAGATAAGGTTGGCTACACCTTATTGGGTGGTTTTAGTCCATGGTTTTGTAATACCGTTTGACGGTTTCTTGTATTGTATCTCCTATTTATGAGGTGTGTGAGATAGAGGTTGGGTGTAAGAGAGTCTTATGGCTATTGAGTTGCCTCTGAATCTCTAATTAGTGGTACTCCTGCGAAGAGCTTGCTCTGCAAGTATGTTGTAATCTGTTTTTGATTGCTGAATAAAATATTGAGCTACTTTTGGAGTGTGGGGTTTTTCTCCCGAAAGGGTTTTCCCCACGTAAATCACTGTGTTGTGGTATGAATGCTATTATATCTATTTCTATTTTCTGTAACTGTTGTAACGATCTGAAAAAGTTTTGCATTACCCTCCTCTCAAGGTTAGTGTAGGAAGTTGTTTCCGCTACTTAACTTCCTTACAAGGGGTATCAGAGTCTGATCACCTTTGGTTTCAATTGTGGGCAGTTGGGTTTTTTGAACTAATCTAGATTTGAGTGGGAGCTTGTGCAGAAGACACTTTTTGATCTTGTTGTAGGAATATTCAGATGGCGAGTTCGTCAGGGAGAATAGAGGTGGAGAAATTTAATGGAAGTAATTTTGAGATGTGGAAGCTGAAGATGGAAGATCTGCTAATAGATCGAGATCTTTGGGATGCTGTTGATGCAAATGTCCAAAGGCCCTCAGATCCTACTGCGGCAGCTCAGTATGATGTTATGGACCGAAAAGCAAAGGGTCTAATCAGACTGTGCCTGGCAGACTCCGTTCTAATCAATGTCCATGAAGAGAACTCTGCAAAGAAGCTATGGACTAAGCTTGGTGAGATGTATCAAGTGAAATCTTTATTAAATCAAATTTTCTTAAGAAAGAAATTGTATTCCTTGAAGATGGAAGAGGGTGGATGAATTGCAGACCACCTGGAAGCATTCAATATGTTGGTGGCTCAATTAGTATCCATCGGTGTTAATATGGACGAGGAGGAGAAATGTCAGATCTTGCTTTGTTCTTTGCCTGATTCGTGGGATTCTCTTGTTATGGCTATCAGTAGTACTTCTATTGTTTTGAAATCTGAAGACGTGGTGGGTGCCCTACTCGGTGAAGAGATGCAAAGGAAGGTATCCATCAGTTCAAAGGAAGCCCTAACCGTTCCTGGAAGAGCTAAGGAGAAAGGCAAGAAGAATGAGAAGCGCGACAAGTCCAAATCCAAAGGGAGATCGAAATCTCCTGGAAAGTCCAAAGTCATTTGCTGGAACTGCGGTAAACCGGGTCACATCCGTAAGGACTACAAAGAAGAAAAGAAGAAAAAGAAAAAGAAAAAGTTTGATTCTGATTCTAAGTCTGACAAGGAAGATGCCGATGCATTTATTGCGGCTTTGGCGACTCATGCAGGTAATGATGCCTGGCTAATTGACTCAGGTGCATCTTTTCATATGACTTCCAATAGAGATTGGTTTTCTGAATATGAAGGATTTAATGGAGGTAAGGTGTACTTGGGTGATGATTCACCTCTAGACATTGTTGGTCGAGGTAAAGTTAGAATCAGGTTTTCTGATGGTAGAATAAAAAGGATTAATGGTGTGCTGCATATCCCTAGATTAAAACGAAACCTGTTATCTGTGAGCAAACTGATAGATGCGGGTGTGCAGGTAGTTTTTTCTGAAGCAGGATGTAAGATGATTAAGGGTGCTATGGTAGTTGCTAGAGGTGTCATGTTTGGCACTTTGTATAAGCTTGAAGCATACACTGTTGAGTGTAATAGCACTTCTGTAAAAAGTAAATCTGCGGATACTTCACTGGAAGATTTGAAGGTTTCACCTTCAGCAGATGGAAATGGTTTTTGGGTACCTAAGGGTGCTCTTTCGTCTGAAGCAAAGTTACCTACAGAGAAGACTATGTTATGGCACCAGAGACTTGGCCACATTGGAGAAAAGGGTCTAAGGACCTTGAAAAATAAAAACCTTGTTGAAGGTTTGAATGATTATAATCTTGACTTTGATTTCTATGAGCATTGCATTTATGGAAAACAAAACCGCGTTCAGTTTTACTCTAGTTCTCATAAAACTTGTGGTGTTTTGGATCTTATCCATTCTGATGTGTTTGGTCCAGTAGATGTCTCTTCGATTGGAAAATCCACATATTATGTTTCATTTATTGATGATTTTAGTAGAAGGACATGGGTTTATTTTCTAAAGAGCAAATCTGAAGTTTTTAGTCATTTTAAAAAATTTAAAGCAATGGTTGAGTTACAGACTGGAAAGAAAATAAAATGTTTGAGAACTGATAATGGCGGTGAGTTTTGCTCTAATGATTTTGATAAATTCTTTAAAGATTGTCGAATTAACAGACAGAAGACAACTCCGTATTCTCCACAGCAGAATGGAGTTGCAGAAAGAATGAACAGGACACTGATGGAGAAGGCTAGGAGTATGTTGAGTGGTGCTGGTCTCGAACAAAAGTTTTGGGCTGAAGCTGTTACCACTGCTTGCTACCTGATTAACAGGTCTCCTACATCAGCTCTTGTTGATAAAACGTCTATGGAAGCATGGTCAGGTCACAAGCCTTCATTGAGACACCTTAGAGTTTTTGGTTCCGAGGCATATGCACATGTGCCAAAGGAGAAGCGAACAAAGTTGGAGAACAAGGCTGTGAAATGTATCTTCATTGGGTATAGTTATGGTGTGAAAGGATACAAGCTTTGGGACCTTATTGCATAAAAGGTAATTCACAGTAGAAGTGTTATTTTTAGAGAAATTAAGTATCCTTATGTTACATTGCAGCCAGAACAGACTAAAAAAGAAGATGTGATTCAACTTCCTTCTACACCTGAAAGAGTTGAATCGAGACCCCTAGATAGGCAAGAAGTTGAGGAGAGCTCGTCTAGCTCTGAATCTTCAGAAGAGGAGGCAGAACCTCCAACTTAGCTTGTTCGAAGGTCTACAAGACATAGACAACCACCTGAAAGGTATTCACCTAATGATTGGAGATGTATTTTTGCTCTGAATACTAGTGTGGATGAACTGAAATCTGTAGAAGAGGCATTAGGTATGAATGATGCAGAATCCTGGAAGATTGCTATGGAGGAAGAAATGGCAGCTTTGAAAAAGAATGATACATGGGATCTTGTACCATTGCCTGAAGGACGAAAACCTCTTGGTTGTAAATGGGTGTTCAAGAAAAAGATTGGTTCAGATGGAAGCATTGAGAAGTATAAAGCAAGGTTGGTTGCAAAAGGCTACTCTGAGGTTGAGGGTGTTGATTACAGTGAGATATTTTCTCCTGTTGCAAAAATGACATCCATTAGATTTTTCCTTTCTATTGCTACTGCTTATGATTTAGAGGTTGAGCAAATGGATGTGAAAACTATTTTCCTTCATGGTGATTTGGAAGAAGATATTTATATGACACAGCCGGAGCACTATGTGGTGAAAGGAAAAAGTAATTTGGTCTGTAAATTGAAGAAATCTTTGTATGGCCTCAAACAAAGTCCTAGGATGTGGTACCAGAAATTTGATACATATGTGTTGAGTTTGGGATTTGAACGTTCTAAATCAGATCACTGTGTTTATTATAAATCTGATGGTGATCATTTCTTATTCATTGCATTGTATGTTGATGATATGTTATTCATTGGTAAAGGGAAAGGTATGATTTCAGAACTGAAGTCTCAGCTCGCTGCTAAATTTGAAATGAAAGATCTTGGTGTAGCAAAGCACATTCTTGGGATGGAAATTAGAAGAGATAGGGTAAACAAAAAGCTATGGCTAGGCCAAAGTAAGTATGTGAATTCAGTGTTACAGAGGTTCAACATGCAGAATTGTAGACCATTGAGTGTTCCTTTTACAATTGGAACGAAACTATCTGTTTCAGATTGTCCTACATCCCCATTGGAGATGGAAGACATGAGCAGAGTGCCTTACTAGAGTGCGGTTGGAAGCTTGATGTATGCTATGGTCTGTACTAGACCAGACATTGCCCAAGCAGTGGGAGTACTTTCTAGATATATGTCTAATCTTGGTAGAGTTCATTGGGATGCAGTCAAAAGAGTCTTCAGATATTTGAAGGGTACTTCAGAGTATTCTTTGTGTTATCATGGTAATTCAGTTGGAGACATGAATTTCCTTGACATCCATGGTTATGTGGATTCAGATTGGGCAGGTGATATTGATAGCAGAAGATCCACCAGTGCTTATGTGTTTACTTTGTTTGGTGGTGCAATTAGTTGGATGAGTAAGCGACAGGCTGTGGTTGCTTTATCCACTACTGAAGCAGAGTATATGGCAGCTACTCATGCTTATAAAGAGGCCATTTGGCTTAAGAGACTGTGTTCGGATATTGGAATAAAACAAGGTACAGTGACAGTTTACTGTGACAGTCAGAGTGCAATTAGCCTAGCTACGAACCTGACATTTCATGCCCGAACCAAACATATTGATGTTCAGTATCATTTTGTTAGAGATATGGTCGAAGATGGTAGGGTGAAGCTGGTTAAGGTAGAAACTTTGATGAATGTTGTAGATGCTTTAACTAAGGCTGTGAGCACAGAGAGGTTCAGATGGTGTTCAGATTCTATGGGCCTTATGGCCCCTAGCAATTGATTCATTGTGTTGACATTCCCTTCCGCTCCTACAAGGTGTTCGACAAGTGGGAGATTTGTTTGGAAAAATGGTGTCTCAACCTTGCATTTATGGGAGGTTACTATTTATAGTAAGTTTTCATTTGAGCACGAAATGGTGCGAAACTCTCCTTGAAGCTTTTGGTTGGCTAGGTAAGCATTCCGGTAAAGTTGTGTCGCAAGGTCACAGCTAGTTTTGAAGATATTAAAGTTTTCATCTTGGAGGGGTGCGATAAAATGTTTAAACTTAATTTTGGGGGCTTTAGAGGCTCTAAAACGTCCTGAAAAGTGGTTGTAACCGGTGCAGCGGGTTATGAGGTGATAGAGCACTTTGCGAGCTTTCCGGCGCTTCAAACGGTTCGTCAATCGAACACCCGGTTCTCAAGTTATGGCCTCCGGAAGTTTGTACTCCTGAAATAGGAAAAATAATTTGTATCGGATACATAAATGAGCTGTAAAAGGGAGTGACACATGTTGATGTGTGCTTTAACATTTTATAGGGCATCTAGAAGGGAGATAAGGTCGGCTACACCTTATTGGGTGGTTTTAGCCCATGGTTTTGTAATACCGTTTGACGGTTTCTTGTATTGTATCTCCTATTTATGAGGTGTGTGAGATAGAGGTTGGGTGTAAGAGAGTCTTATGGCTATTGAGTTGCCTCTGAATCTCTGATTAGTGGTACTCTTGCGAAGAGCTTTCTCTGCAAGTATGTTGTAATCTGTTTTTGATTGCTGAATAAAATATTGAGCTACTTTTGGAGTGTGGGGTTTTTCTCCCGAAAGGGTTTTCCCCACGTAAATCACTGTGTTGTGGTATGAATGCTATTATATCTATTTCTATTTTCTGTAACTGTTGTAAGGATCTGAAAAAGTTTTGCATTACCCTCCTCTCAAGGTTAGTGTAGGAAGTTGTTTCCGCTACTTAACTTCCTTACACAATGGACTCCTTCCTTGTTGCCGCCAAAACTCTTGGCTATTCACATTCTTCTTGCAAGCTCTTTAAGAGCTAATTGTAATTCATTTTCTGAAGTTGATTGCCAAAGCTAGTTGCAGCTATGTATATGTAAAACATATTGGTGAATAATAAATTGGTTCCCCTGCTTCAAGTGTGGATGTAGGCAATTATCGAACCACGATAAATATGTGTCTCATTGTTTATTGTTGTGTGTGTTATTAATTTTGTTTATCTGTTGTTTTCAATTCGATTCTTCATCCTAACAAAAATTGCATAAAATAACGATTATGTTGACTTATAAATAAATAAAAAATAGTCATGAAAAATCTGCTAAACAGAAATTAAACTCAATTTCATATTATTAATATTCAAATTAAAATTATGAAAGTAATAATAATAATGATTGTATTTTTAATTGTATTAATATTGTTGCAAATGTAATGTCGTCAAAATATCCTAGAGAAATAAACCAAATAACATGCAAACATAAATAAATAAATAAATTATACATACTCTAATGCAACACATAAGAATAACTTAGATAACACATAAAATTATTCTAACATCTTAATCATGCATCTAACCAAGTCAATATGATCATAAGAACATAGTACACAAGCCGAAATAAACATCATCTTATCTACTACATTCCCTAGGGTATTTCAACGTCATTATTTAACTAGAGTAACAACATTATAAACATAACCACATCATAACTAATCCACATTTATCATATAATCATTTCATCTAAGATCATAGAAAGATACTCATTTACATTGCCTTAATGCATATACAACACAACTCCATTCATTCCTAAATCTAGGTCCATTTTTAATGCACCAAATCCAAATGTTCCTAATTCCCATTCTCTTAATCATCTAACTATCATCATTGATTCTTTACTAACATTATCTACCACATGTCTATTTCTTTTTCCTCAATTATGAAGATCCATACATCTGAATATATCACCATATACATATGCTATAATGAAAAGGTATGTATAATAAGCAATAACCTCTTTTCCAATTAATAAAATATATTCTATCCCATTCAACTAAACCCATGACATATCCTCATTAACCAAGAATCCAATTCCTTACTTCTACAAATGATCAATATCCCATTGTACAACATATAATCAACCATAATTACAATCACATACACCATTTGCAATAACCATGATCACAATCCTAATTGCATTATTTCCCATTACACATGAATACAATATCCATTTACATCAAGATACATAGCTCTCAATATACTAATACAATTCTCTCATGAAACTTCCAATATAAATGCCACATGAATATTTTTACATCAATCTACTCCAAGAATCCATCCATATATCCACATACACATTCATAAGATCATCCAATGAAGAACATCCCAATGGAAGAAGGCATCAAACCACATGACCATGTGGAACCAATAAGGAACTACCCCTCCCTTGCATGCCAGGAGATGACACAAGGTCTCACACACACTATAGACCTAGGTTGACACCTAACAATAAAAGGACATGAACATGACAACAACCAAATAGAAAGAAACCATATAAACAATAATTCAACTCACATCACGAGGCTAAATACAAAGTATAAAACTCCTCGCGGCTAATCAACAACTAAGACAAAAGGAACAAGGACACATGTAGGGGATAGTGTCATCACATGCTACCTTCACACAGAAAGGAAATCCACACCCCTGATAGATAGGTGGAGTTGCCTCAACCTATGTGAGAATCAAGGGAGTTCATCTTGCCATCTCTATGGTCTTCCCAAACTCATCCTGAGTCATCCTCAAATGAGATGGGGCATGCACAAAACATCAATTTATTATCTTGATTAGATGAATCCTATTTACCCAACCCATCTAATTAATTATTAATGTTATCACTTAATTACATATAGAAAACTTTCATGAGCTCCTAGAAGTCCAGACCCACAAGCATCCTTATAAGGGACCTCTTGGAGGCCTATTCTCACATGACCCCGTCTGACACATGAAATACCACTCCTCCTAACCATGCTCCAAGACCTTAGGGTAAACAACATGCAATAATAGCAAGAACAAGGCTCCATCAACTCAATCCATAAGACAATATCCACATGAAACATTCATTAGTGAATCAATAGCCAAATGCCAAATCACATAAAATAAACCAAGAGCCTCAAAGAAAATCTTCAACCATGAGCAAGGCATGATCCCTCTTGCTTAGCCAACAATGATACAATAATCCTCAGCAAGGTAACATCATCTTGTTGGAACCAAAAGATATACAAATACTCAAGCAAGGCAAATACATCTTTCTAAACCATCAATGCCAATATATTCAGCTAAAAAACATAATAGATCAATTATACCATCTTAGAAATCATAAGGGATCAAAATACAGCCTCTAATTCCAAAAGACAGACTCAGAAAAATTGACACAGACTAAGAAAGATTGCAAACAGAAAAACTGGGTAGTGTGGTGCATTTACCAAATCATTCATTGCATTCGCCATCTATTTTAGTGCTTTCGCATAATATATTAGCGCTTATGTTAACCAGGTCAACGCATACATAAGGCAGATTAGTGCCTTCAACTAACTCTACAATGCCTCTATGACTCAGAGTAGCACATTTGACTCATAGCACAATGCTTATATTCATTTTTGTAGTGCATCTGGAACCTAGTATAGCGCATTTTCCCAACAAGGCGGCACATACACACTAAGGTTTAGTACATATGCCTGATTGCATAGTGCATATAATGACTTAGCGCTTCCACCGCAGGGTTTAGCGAACTCGGCATATAGACTCGGGAAACATAGAGATAAATTTGTAAATGAGTTAAGAATACTTTAGTCTTATAACATGACATCAAGACAATACCAAAGAATACTTCAGGCTTATAACACGACATCAAGACAAGACCAAACAAAAGTAATTGAAAACACTATTTCTAACAAATTGTTCTATAATTAAGGGAACAACCAATGAATCCAATAAAATTCACCAACACACAATAATACAGAGGTAGAGCACAGAAGTCATTCACGGCAACACAAAATCATTGTGACAATCACACCAGCAATATAAACACAAAGAACAATAATACCCCCCAAAAAAATTATAACAATGAAACGATATATCTATTCTTGCAATAATTTCCCTAAACTCTCTCGCAAACAATCTTTCATAGACAATGTTTAAAATAAAACTGCAGTGAAGAATTAAAGAACTCCAACTTGGCAAAAGAAGATAATGGATAATGAAAATTTGATGAAGAGAAAGATCCAATCCACAGTCCATCTAAGCTCCCAAAATCCAAAAGCCAAAATCCAAAATTCGCACAATATTGAAAATAGTCTCCTACAAGCCAACCCACGACAATACTCAGGAAATCATATAAATGCAATTCACACAAACTATCAAAATATGTCAGCCAAATCAAAATAATAGAAAATATAATATTTAATACTAAGCATACCCCAAAATCCAGGTAGGAAAATATATTAAATAATATGATTTAAACTATCCAAATCACCAGAAAAAGTATACCTACCAGGGAGAGAAATGCCAAGGAGACTGGTAGAGAATCATGGCAGAATTGCAGGAACTATTTTTGGGGGTGTTGGGGTCGAGAACAGGGTGAATCTGAGGCTTCCTAAGGTTGAGTCAGATGGAGATCTATTTTCAATTGACTTGTTAAAAGAAATAGAAGAGGACATAAACCTTTGGGAGGAGTTGTCGATTCTTTGCATAATTATTGCTCCAAAGTATGAGAGAAGGCATATTAAGGCATGGGTAGAAGAGAACTGGAAGTCCAATGTATATCAAATTTATTCCTAAGGGATTCTTCGTTGCAATTTTCATGGAGCCAGAGGAGAAGGAGAAGATTATGCATCAAGAAAATTGGTTTGTATATAATCCCCTATTATACATGCAACCCTGGTTCCCTAACTTTGATATAGTTCTTTTAGTCTCATATGAGAAACCAATTTGGTTCATATTGTACAATGTAAAGATATAATATTGGGGGAGAAGGATGTTTGGATAAAATTGGCAGATCCTTAGGAATGCTTTTGGCTATAGATGAAGAGTTGGTGGAATAGGATTCTTATTTGTATGCTACGACCAAGATTGTGATAGTTAGAAGAGTTCCTCTTAAGATTTGCTTATCTTCGGAAGGGAGGAGGTGGTTACAACAAGTGGAAGTAGAGGAAGAAAAGAAATATTGTTTTAATGTGGTAATAAAAATCATATAGAGGAGGATTGCAAATTTTTTGTTAGACCCGCCAAGCGATGGATCCCTTACAATATATTTACTACCGATGAAAATAGGGGCGTTTTAATTTGAGCTATGAAAAAATGCAATATTTGGTGAAAATCAGGGGTTTTAATTCAAACTGTGTTTTGAGAGGGGGTGACAAAAAAGGAGTTTAGGGCAATATTTTTTGAAAATAGGGGGATTCTTTAGTATGCCATGAACTCACGTGATATAACCCAGGTTCACTAAGTGAAGCCCTTGTGGGTGGCAGGAGATGGTTGAGAAGGTAGTTACACCTTCAAATAGGGTGGATGAGGTCCCCTTAGGGGATATGGCTATCAATGATGTGCCTTCTAATCAAAAGAAGAGGTAGGATTGGAGAATTCTAGTGTAGTAGATTGTTCTCCCATAAGTATGGACCAAAGTAAAAGTGGAGATCCTTGCAAAGCTATCATGGTTTCAGCAGGGGTCTATGTTGGCATTATGTGAACCGGTATGTAGACATAATGACATTGTATGTTGTCATTGATGTCAATATGTTGAAGAGGTATGAACCAGCATATGTGAGAACCGGTATAACACTGTGAACCGACATTTGTGCCAAAGTGAAGCGGTGTGCCTGTTCAAGATGAACTGGCATATGGTTATGGGAACCGACACATGGAAGCATTGTATGACTACCGGTTGGTAGTCTCAACTTCAGGGTTTCCGGTTGAAGTGCTTCAAGCTTGTATGGCTCAACCGGTGACATTGTGTGATGAGTTAGCATTGTAATGAAGAACAGATCATGTTGCCACATCAGCCTTGTGCGCGTGAAGGATCTTGCATAAAGGAGATTGTTCCTAACTACCTCAGGAATGTGCGAAGTCTATAAACGGTGATAACATGTGATGGGCTATCAACCGCCATGAAATCGGTGGAAAACAATCGATGGAGAATATCTTGAGATTGGATCAAGACTGTTGCATTCAATACAGTATGATCAATGGTCAGGATTGAACCATTTGAATTCCTTAACCTATTAGGTTTAGGGTTTAGGGTTTATGCTTTTGACCTAATTGTTTTCTATAAGGTTGATGTTGTGACTTTTTCTAGGGTTGTTGGAAAAAGTTGTGTGTGAGTATCCGAGAGAAGGGATACGTGATTCTTGCCAGACCAGAGGAGAGAAGAGATACCTACAAAGTGTAAGTGCAGAAGGTGAAGAGGAGCTTAAGTGGATCTGCATTGGCATTGAGTGTTGTTACCAGATCATTGAAATACCTGTTGATCTCTAACCACCTCAACAATTGGAAAATCCCCTAACAGGGTAGCCTTAACTGGCTTGCTGTAAATCCCTTAACAGGGTAACTCAAAGTTATTGAGATCTGGAAAGCTAGAGAGCTCTCGAAATCCTTTAGCTATTGAGTTCTTGAAATCCTCTAACAAGGTACCCTTAACAGGGTTTAACCCTTAATCGGGTATTGTAGCCATCCCTTAACCAGGTAATCTCTAACAGGATCAGTTCCTAGAAGAACCTTTTGTAATGTCTTTAACCGGACAAGGCTTCTAACAAAGCGGACTTCCAAAGAGTTCAAAAACAATCTTGTGGGTATTCATCCCCATCGTGATTTTTCCCAGTTGGGTTTCCACATGAAAAATATGTGTGTCATATGTGATGCTTTTATCTTGTGATGCTTTGTTATTGCATGTTAAGCATATGATGGTTCTGTGTTTTATGCCTGTCAATAAAACATGTTGAACTAGCTATTGTGAAGATATGATGATAGATTACCTATTCATGCATAAGGGTGAAATGGTTGTGTAGCTTTGAGTTGAGTGGAAAGCTAAGTGAGTAACCAGTTTATGATTGTTTTAGTTGTTCTAAGTTTTACCGGTTGCACTCTGTTTCAAACCGGTGTCACTGTTTGCCAATCATTTGGAGTAATTGTTGTTGAACTAGTTTTAGGTCAGTATTTTGTCTGTACTGATTCACCCCCCCCCCCCCCCGCTCTCAGTATCGATTTGGTACTATTCGTTCATCATTGAGTTATCAGTCTTAGACATAGAGATTGATTATGATATGAGATTGGATGATGATTTGAATGGAGAGGAGGCATTGGATGTTATCGATCCTAGATGCATTGGTCAATTGGCTAATGCTCTTTTGGGTATATCTAAGGTAGGCAGAGGGAGAAGAAGTAATAGACATAAGAGAGAGGATAGGGCCAAAGAGAAGGGCATTATCAGTGTCATTGAATTTTTGAAAAGTTCCAAGGGAGGTAAATCCTCCCTTGGAGGACAATGAAAATCCTCACATGGAACGTTAGGGGTCTTTCAGCCCTTGTCAAGAGACGCTTGGTAAAACATTCGTTAGAGACTTCCTCTAATGACGTGATAATTCTCCTGAAAACTAAGCTTTATTTGGATGAGGCACTTAGCTTTTTGAAATATTACTCTAAATGGGAAGGTTTTTTTCAAGAGGCTAGAGGCTCCTTGGGTGGATTACGAATTATGTGGCATCCTCTTGTGGCAAAGGTTTCTCCCTTGGAATCGTTGGAGAATTAGATAATATGTCGAGTGATATTTCTATCAATCGATGTGGATTTTTTATTGATTAATGTTTATAGTCCAATAAGAATAGAGGATAAAGCGAGAGTGTGGAAGGAATTGATAGATCAAATCAAATCTATTGAAAGTAGTAAGATTGTGATGGATGGGGACTTTAATGCCATTTTAGATTTGAATGAGAAGAGTGGAGGTATTTCAAAGGTCAATAAAGTTAAGGAAGACTTCTGGGGATTTGTGGAAGATAACAAAGTGTTGGATATCATTCCCAAGAATGGTCAATATACTTGGATGAACCAGAGACTGAATTTCAGTAATATTTCAGAGAGGTTGGATCGCTTTTTGGTTGGTTTGGGGTGGATGGAAGGGAATCGTTCTTTGGTGTTTTTCATATTGTTGGTGTCTATTTCTGATCATTTTCTCATCCAATTGGAGTTGGATTTTGGGAGGAAGAGCTTCTTGGGGTATTTTAAATTTCAGAGTATGTGGTGGCAGGGTGAGTCTTTCGCGACCAATTCAAAAATTTGGTGGGCAGAGAGCAACTTATTTAAAGGTATGCCTAGTTGTTGTGAATTTCAGTAATATTTCAGAGAGGTTGGATCGCTTTTTGGTTGGTTCGGGGTGGATGGAAGGGAATTGTTCTTTGGTGTCTTTCATATTGTCGGTGTCTATTTCTGATCATTTTCTCATCCAATTGTAGTTGGATTTTGGGAGGAAGAGCTTCTCGAGGTATTTTAAATTTTAGAGCATGTGGTGGTGGGATGAGTCTTTCACGGCCAATTTGAAAATTTGGTGGGCAAAGAGAAACTTATTTACAGGTACGCTAGTTGTTATTTTATCAAACATTTGCACTTTTTGACAGATAAAATTAAGTAGTGAAAAAGAGATAATTTCAAGAATATTTATCTAAAAAATTTAAAAATAGAGATTGACCTCTCTTCCCTCAGTGAGCGAGTTATATTAAATGGTATGACCAATGAGGAATATGAGAAAGATAAGGAGTTGAGGGCTATATTGTCAAAAAACTTGGAGAGGGAGGAGATTTACTAGCATGATAAATCCAGAGAAATGTGGATTGCTTTGAGTGACTCTAATGCCAAATTTTTTCATTTATTGGTCAAGACTAGGAGGTCCACCAATAGGATAGATGTTATTAAGGATGGTAACAAAATTTGGTGTTCAGAAGGGGAAGCAATTAAGAGAGTGGCAATCCATCATTTCCAAAACTTGCTTAGCTCCTCAGCAGGGAGTGATGTTAAACTATGGGAATAGGTGGTAGAGGTGATTGGGGAGGAAGTCTCTCAGGAGAATAATGTTGCATTGATGAAACCTTTCACTCTTGAAGAAGTTAAGCAAACAACTTCTATGTTACATCCTAATAAGGCTCTGAGGCTGAATGGGTTCATAGTAGAAGTGTTTCAAAAATGTTGGGGCTTCATGGGAGAAGATATTTTGTGGGTGGTGGAGGATTTTAGGCATAAGAGGAGGTTCATCAGGGAGATCGATAACACAGTCATTGTTCTGATCCCAAAGAAATAGAGCCACGAGACTATGGCGGACTTTAGGCTCATTTCATTGTAAAATTTGACATATAAGGTTATATCAAAGGTGATGGCAAATAGACTGAAAAGTATACTCAATAATTTTATATCGAATGAACATAATGGTTTTACCCTAGGATGAGAGATTTTGGATAGCATTATTCTATCTTCGAAGACTATTCACTCAACGAGTGTAGAGAGAGGCAAGGGGATGGTCGTAAGTCTTGATGTAAGAAAGGCTTATGATCGAGTTAATTGGGAGTTTTTGTTGTATGTTCTTAGTAAATTTGGTTTCGATAAGAGGTGGCTAGATTGTGTTCGGCATTGCAAATCCTCTTCTCTTTTTTCTATGCTAGTTAATGGTTCGACTAGTGGCTTTTTTAAAGCTTCCAATGGGTTGTGACAAGGAACCCTTTGTCTCTGTCACTATTTGTGCTCGTGGTAGAGGTTATTGATAGAAACATTAAAAGGAAGTGTAATATGGGATTGTGGAAAGGGATTAAGGTGCATAGAGAATTAGATCCCATTACTCATTTCTAATTTGTAGATGATGCTATTTTGTTTGGGAAGGTGACTTTGAAAGAAGCTTCAGTGATGAAAGACACTTTGGATGAATACTTGTTGGCATCGGGAGAAAGTATGAACAAAGAGAAATCTCAGGTGTTTTTTATTAACACTTGCAAAAGGAACCAGAGAAGGATTGCTAATATATTGGAATTTCAGATTGCTTCTTTCCCCACGAAGTATTTGGGAGTTCCCCTATTCATAGGACGTAGTAAGATGACTTTGTGGGAAGATGTCATCAACAATTGTCAAGTGAAGGCCTCGGTGTGGAAGAACAAGTGGCTTTGTCAAGCTGCAAGGATCCAAATGATCAAATCAGCATTGTCAATTATGCCTATTTACACAATGCCATTCTTTAGGCTCACAACAAGGGTGGTTGGGGCTTTAGATGGTTTCTTGAAGATATTTATTTGGGAAGGATCTATGGAGGTAAGGAAGATTCCCTTAATCAACTGGGACATTGTGTCTTTAATTAAGGAGGAGGGTGGAGATGGCTTGAGCAAGATGAATCTTCAGAATTTAGTGTTAGGAGCAAAGTTGGCTTTAAAACTCTATAAGGGTCCACAAAAGACTTGGTGTAAGATTTTGAGGAAGAAATATTTGGATTCAAGCGAATTGAAGAGGATCTTTAGCTTGGCTAATTCAAAATTAGGATCAGAAATTTGGAAATTTGTGTGGGAAATTAGAAGGCTTATCATGAAACATATGTAAGATTGGTAATGGGAGGAAGGCGAGATTCTGGAGGGATTCATGGAATGGGGAGCAGGCGTTAGAAGAAATCATCAAAAACAAGGATTGGGTGAGTGAAATAGAATCGAAGGAGGGGATGTTGGTGGGAGATTATTTTGAGGTTCCCTCAAAGAGGAATTCCAAGGTTAGATGGAGGAGGAGTTTCTTTGGAATTAGCAGGGAGAATGGTAAGATACTTGATGGGCTTTTGGATAGCAAAATAATTATTTTCACTGGGGAAGAGGATGTCCTCGTGTGGTGCGCGACTAATTTGGAAGAGTATAAGGTGAACCTAGGGTATGTTATTCAAAGGAGAAAACCTATAGAGATACTTTGTGATTATCTAAATTATGTTGGGACAAAAGGGTTCTTCTGAAAGCTAGGGCTTATATTTGGATTTCTATCCATGTTAGGATTTTAACAGGGGATAGATTGAGAACTAGAGGGATAGCATGGCCGAATTGGTGTCCAATTGTGCAGAAGGAGTGAAGAATCTGCTTCCCAACTTCTTCTTTGGTTCCCAATGGTGGAGGAATATTGGGATTGGTTTATGGACATGGTCAAATAGAGTTTGGTGAGAAGCAAAACATTGTTTGAGTGTTAGTTGTCTCGATCATTGGAAAGGCTAAAATTGAAATGGAGAGACCTTTGGTTGGTGGGGTCATCCATGGTAGTTTGGCAGCTCTAGAAAGAGAGAAATAGAAGTGTTTTCAAGGAAGAGGCTTTGCCTATAGACATCATCATCAGGAGGATCGAGAGTGTGATAGCTGAGGTTGTGAACAAGAAGGGAAAATTTGATGGAAGAAGTGGAAGATTTTGAAAGTAGGAGATTGTTTTATCAAGGATAGTCGGTTCAAGATAATAGTGATACATTAGTTGGCTCCTAAGCATGATTGGCTTAAATTGAATTTTGACGGAGCTAGCAAGGGAATCTCGAAGAATCCGAATTCGGGGATATTTTGAGGAATGAATTAGGAGGTTTGGTGTTCGTGGTCATAGGCTTCATGGGGATCGCTTCCAATAACAAAGTTGAATTGAATGATTTTGACAAGGGCTTGGAGATGAGCTTGGAGCGAGGTGTTTCTAAGATCCTAATTGAAGGTGATTCCCAGGTGGTGGTTAATGGGATAATGAAATCTAAGTTTAATAATTGGTGACTTAAACAATGGCTACCCACTATCTAGGACAAATTGGACAGATTTTTAAAATTTTGTATCAATCATACATTCAGAGAAGGGAACAAGGCGATAGACTCGCTTGCCAGTGAAGGGATCATGAGTTGTAAAGAGGAAGTTGAGGTGGATAGAAATGCGGTGCAGAAGGAATTAATGGAAATCATTGAAGCAAATTTGGATCAGAGAGGAGTACATTCAAGGGTTGGGACTTGCTAAGATATCCTGCTCTTTAGGCCCAAGCGGCATAATATTGGAGGTTGGTTGTACTACAAGTAAGGTCTTAGGAGTTGAGATGTTTGGTTTGAAGGATTTCCCATAGATTTGGCATTTGGGTTTTTGAATTAGCAGTTTCAAATACTCAAAGTTGCTTAGGGAAAGATGAGAGATGATAAGATTCCCAATTGTTCTATGGTGGATCGACCCTCTATTTAAGAGATATGTAGTTGGTAGTGTTCTTAGCAAGAGGTTTTCAAGTCTACTATGAGATGGTTGAATTGTTTGGAGATAAATTCTTATGTATCATGCAGGCTAGTTTGTTTGAGGTGCCAGAGGAACAAATCAACAGGTTGTTCAATAAGGAGAAAGAGAATGTCATCCAAATTCTAAGCTCAAATTTTTAGAGCCGCGAGGATGTGCATGATGGTGTGTTATTTGAGTCCTTGTTTGACCCAATCGTGTAGGTTTTGGGCTATTCGCTTTCAATGTATGGGATTGTACAAAGAATGGTTCGAGAGGAACTTTCAATCGCTGTCAAGACCACCTTGGATGACATCAAAGCAGTTCTGAAGTCTGGTGTGATAGTCAGATTTTTTTGATCTCAATGTTAAGGGTATGAAGACAAAGATGAAGAAGGCATGGTCTGTGTATAAGTCTGGGGTGGGTAAGGAGTATAGCTTGGATAATTTTGAGGCCTTTATAAAGGAGAACGATGAGATCATGACAGAGGAAATGGTAGCTAGGATGGTGGAGTTGGGTAATGGGATGGCTTATCTATATAACTAAGAGCATAGCTCCCAGTTGCTTTTTTATGTAATAATTTATGTTTTAATAGAATGGCACTACCCCCTTAGGCAGATCTTGCTTAAAAAAATAATCCAAATCTCCCAACCAATAGCAGAATAGGGTAGGTAAGGTAAATGATAATTATATAACCCTAAGGGTAAATTATATAAGAGAGGCCCAATAATTAAATAATCAAATGGGTAATAATATTAATGCCCAATTAAATATTAAATCACAATGCTCAATAATATAAAACAATTAATAAATAAATCTAATAAATCAAAGGCCCAAACAATAAATATTCCCAACAAACCTTAAATTAAAATAATAATAATATATTTGAGTGCCAATAAAATATAAATCCATAAAACATTAATAAATAAAATAATAAATTCCCAACAATAATAATCACATATAAAATATTAACGCCATCCAATAATTTATTCTAATACTTAATAAACTATATTATTCAATTAGTTGTTAAGTAATAGTAATCATAGCTCACAAGACAACCCGACATAGGGCTAAATGACATACCACATGATGCCACAAGACAACTCATGCCAAGACACTGACTGATAAGGATACCAACTTAAGCCTAGAGTGTGTAGAAGGAACTCATGTCACCTCCAATCAACTTTCCATTAGGATTAAGACACGCTTAGACTTGTGAGACCAGGTGGAGTCGATGTCTAATACCTGCAATCTTGCAACCACCAATATCCAGGAGACAACATATACAAGAGCATATATCATTTAAATAATCAGACAATTGAAGATAATTGTAACGTCATATTGTGCTCGTAATGAGTGATATGACATCGTCTCAATCATGAATACAGTCGTAATGCAATCATAACAATCATAGCATCAACTCATCCAATATAATCATGAAGTGGGGTTAGTATTGATAAACCATCATCATAACAACATATAAGTATTATAATTCTTCCATAAACAATGAGTGCATGTAGATCATCAAATGTAAGTCCATCTAGCATAGTAATCCAAGACATAACATCATCTACATAAACCAAAATGTATCATATGCCATAATAGAGATGTCTAGAAAAACCACAAGCATTTGAGATATAAATTAATCCATAAGTATCAATCAAAATACCATCTAAGAGGCTAAGAAAATCTATAAATGCATAAAAGAAAGATAAATTAGGGAGGGACACTACAACAAAAATCAATATTTTTGAAAAGGTGGATACTAGCTATATCTAGTAAGAAGATTGTAGCGTCGTAAATTGTACGCACTCACTAGGGTGGTACAATTTCACACCTAGTTTAGCACCCGCCTTAGTGCATTTTACATTCTGCATTGCATTTCCCCTTTAGCACTTAATTAATCAAATTAATTAGGTCTAAGGTCCTATTTCATCATTCTCTACAACATAAAGTTGGGCCCTTTCACTAAAGCGTGCCCTTCGCATTTTATTCCTCCAATACATCACTTAATCAAAAACCCTAATTAGGCCCTATTCTGAGCTTGGGGGCTTGATTTCGGGGGTCAAAACATCTCGAAATCACCTGTAACTTCGGGATTCTCTCTAAAATCATCATATCCGACGACCCTGAAAATTTGGTGAAAAGTTGTCGGGACCATGGCGCCCGGAGTGCAACATGGTCCCGGACATTTTTCCCAAAATTTTAGGAGCGCGATCCAATCATAAAATAAAGCTTAACCCCAAGAAATTGGCGGGATATTCAATCTCTAGGTCAGCCAAAAGATGAAATTGCGATCTAGGGTTTCATACATAAGAGCTCTCTTTCTTCATTTGAAGGGATCCGAATTTTGTTTTCAGGAACTTCACATGCAGCGAAAGAGCAGATCTTTGAAGACTTCAACATCTTACAACATCCTTCTATCAAGCATCTATCAAATTCATTCATCCACTTAGGGCTTGGAAGACATTGAAGAACAATAGGAGATTACCGACTGAAGATTGGCTTGTACTCCTCTCTTGAGGGTTGGGTATGATTTCATGTTGTTTTCATGTCTTTACATAAGCTTCAATACATCATTTATTCATGCTTTAGATCACTTTGCATCTTGATTTAGAGAATTTACATTATCATTTACAAGCAATTAGGGTTTACTTTCTAGGTTGCTCTAGTTTGCTTTCTTGCATTTTAGGACCTTGCACACACAATACATTTTACAAAACAACTTGGCTATTCGTGGAGGTGGAAATCACCGAAGCAGGGGTTTGACTAAGGCAAAACCCTATATAGCCGCCCATACACCCTTTTCCAGATATCACTGCAGGTTTCGGGATTCAGACGACGCCGCGGGATACAGATCCCGAGAGAGAAGGTCGAGACAACACTCTGTATCAAATTGCAGAGCAGAAGACTGGGACAGGGGCGCTGGGCGCCCTGGTCCTACCAGGACAGGGGCGCTGGGCGCCCTGGTCCCTGGGACAGAGGCGCTGGGTGCCCTGGTCCTCCGGACAGACAATTTGTAGACAGCTTTCTGACAGTGTTCCAGAGTGCAGAACAGCAGTTTCCGGTGCAGTTTTCAGGACAGTGGCGCCCGCGCCCCCGTCCTGAACATTTTCAGTCCGATTTTGACTCTGGGTACACATCTGCATTCTTATTTCATCCTTGTATTTACAGCTGTTCATTGTTTAACCTCAATTCTGCAATCTTGTTATTAGTTCATACTTGCATTTTTGGGATTAGGGTTTGAACTTGCATTACTTGATCTTACAATTTCAACAAGGGAATAGAAATCCTAATAGATATCCCGTGGCTCTCTCTTTCACAAAAAGAAGTAGCCAATTGTGCGATATCTCTAGGCTCTTTCGTATTCCGTAATGTGTGTCAAAAGGTAGGATTAGGGTATGATTAACCTAGTCTCGCTTTTTCCCCCACACATTTTGGTGAACCCGACGTGAATCTATCATTGCTTCCTCTTGCATTGCATTTGTTAGGTCTAGATCTAGATTTAGTGTGTTTTCATTTCATTTTCATTAAAAAGAAAAAGAAAAAAAAAAAGTGTGTTTCTTTGCATTGGGTGTTTAAGTTTTGTGTAATCTTTTCAAAATGTCAGATTTTTATTTGCAAAATGTTCATGCTTTCGATGATTATTATGAGTATAGCCAAGATGAATTAGATGAAGCTTTAGATGATTTTTTGAACCCTAAGGATGCCAAACCTTCATTTTACCAAAAACTCATAAACCTTGTTACTATGCCATTTAGGTGTGATGAGAAAGATAAGTCGAATGATTCCTCTCAAGGATACATTCCTATCGACTCTTCCACTAAATCTAGTAACATGGTTGTTTTCAACAATCCCCTCTATGAGGAGATGTCTCCTTTTGAATCAAAAGATAAACCTTTCAATAGATATGATCATGCTTTGTTGGATGATGCTCTTGATGACCTTGTGGCTCTATCGAAATCTTTAAACAAGAACAAAACTTCTAAATTGGTTAACATGATAAACTTGAATGAGCATAAGAAGCCTCTCTTTGAAGTCCAAGGAGCTTATCCTTCTCCCACCTTCCAAGTTCCTAAGACACCTCTCCTTACTGTCCAAGGAGGGTATGATCATGATTCCTTTCGTACTCCGAATAAACCAATCATCACTGTGCAAGGAAGAAAACCTATAAGTCCTTATAATTATGCCAAGCAAATAACTAGAGAGAGTTATCATGCGGTTGCCCATACTTATCATACCAGAAATAATAGGCAACCTAATCCCCCTCCTGTTATTCCAGTTTCCCTTCCTAATCCTCAACCAGTGCTTCCACAAGCTCCCCATATTTCACAAGTTCTTGGAAAGGAATATGATCTCATAGAACAACTTAAAGCTACCCCTGCTAAGATATCCCTTTGGGATTTGATTCAAACTTCTTCCGCTCATCATGGAATGTTACAAGATGCCTTGAAAGATTTGAATGTTCCTCCACCGAATACATCTAGTAATATAGCATCCTTGGTTAACTCTGTGATGAATCCTAAAGCTCAAATTGTGTTTACCCAAGATGAGTTGCCTACTAGTGAAATCCAACATCAATATGATCCCTTGATGATTGTGGTTATCATGAAAGACACTGCTATAAGACGAACACTAGTAGATAATGGCTCTGGTCTTAATGTGTGTAGCATTAATCTTTTGCATAAGATGAATGTGGATACATCCTTAATTGAACCGGACTCTCGTCCTATTCAAGGCTTTGATAATGTGGCTAAAACTTTATTAGGTACTATCACCTTCCCCATCACAGTGGGGCCTGTTACTTTGCCTACACCTATCCATGTTATGTCGGGAAATCTAACGTACAACTTGCTATTGGGGAGACCTTGGATTCACAGTATGCAAGATGTCCCTTCTACATTGCATAGACAAGTTAAATTTATTTATAACAATAAGACATATACCTTGATAGGTGATACTAATTTTCAAGCTTGTTTGCAAACATCCACTTCTAAGGGGGGTTCTTCTAAGCCGTCCTCATCTAGTGATGAATCTTTAAATAAGATACCTATCGGTGAATCCTCGGTCTCCGATGATCAAAATTCTTTGGATGAGTCTGGAGCTCTTGGAGAAGATTCTTCTCGACTTGAAACTACACATAAGAAGGATTTTGATCCTGGGAAGATCCTCGAAGATGACGATTGGGGATCCCTTGATTTTAATCCTACCTTTGTGGGTGAATATAAGGTTCCTTCTAGAGAAATTAAAGTTGAAAAGAAGGAAGAAGCTGAAAATCATAAAGTTGAAAAGAAAGGATCAACCTTACCTGAATCTATGAGTAATAATTTTGTGGCCGCCTCTCAAACTTCTTCTCCTCACATCTCTAATTATGAAGAGTTTGATTCTTTGTCTTATGAAAAACCACCTTCTCTTCCTAAAATGACTGATCGTTATGGTCGTGGTTTTCACATTTTTGCTAAGCATGGGTATCATGGAAAAGGTTGTGGTGCTCATGAACAAGGGATAAGAGTTCCTCTAGAGACTAATTTTCACAATTATGCCTTTGGACTTGGCTTTAATCCCTGCAAATGTACTAAAGCTTCTAAAAGACCATGCATTAGTGTTAATGCTATCTCTACATCTTTATCAATACAACATCCTGAGTATATTGATGGGGATCCTTCCTGTGCCTGTGCTTTGGATGTCTTCCCTACCGACGATGCTTTAGCTGAGTTCTTGGGAGCCTATGACACTCTTCCTCATTATCATCACAATAGGGGACTCCCTTATTGTTTGAACACTGAAGCCTATTTTGGAAAAGAGATTGATAATGATGAGATTGTGAAAGAATTCCCTCAGTTAAAGGATACTCCTCAACAAAGTAATCTTCTCATAAGTGACACCACTGATGTTAAGATGGATCCTTGCAATAAAGAGAAAGTCATTAAGATTGGGAAATGTTGGGATGAAGAGGAACAGAAACAATATGAAGAACTATTGCATGAATTCCCTAAGATCTTTGCTTGGGCATATTCTGATATGCCTGGTATAGATCCTAAGATTGTTACTCATAATATTGTCTTAGTTCCTGATGCTAAGCCCGTGAAACAAAAGATTCAAAAAATGAATCCTAAGGTGGCTTTGCTTGTTAAGGCTGAGATTGAAAAATTATTGGAGGTTGGATTTATCCGCCCTATTGACTATTCCCCATGGATTTCAAATATTGTCGCTGTGGCTAAACCAGACAACAAAATAAGAATGTGTACTGACTTTCAGGATCTAAATAAGGCTTCTTTAAAAGATGATTTCCTTCTTCCAAACATTGACATGATAGTTGATACTACGGCAGGACATGCCTTGTTATCCTTCATGGATGGTTTTTCAGGCTACAATCAAATTTTTATTAACCCTCAAGATCAATTCAAAACTGCTTTCACCACTCCTTGGGGTACGTTTTGTTGGATAATGATGCCTTTTGGACTTAAAAACGCCGGTGCAACTTATCAACGAGCGATGACCCTTATCTTTCATGATTATATGCATAAGATTTTAGAGGATTATGTTGATGATATTTTGGCCAAATCCTTTCTTCGCATAGATCATGTTAAAATCCTTCGTCAAATCTTTGAAAGAATTCGTAAATATCACATGCGCTTGAATCCCCGAAAATGTGTTTTTGGTGTGGATAGTGGAAAACTATTAGGGTTCATAGTTTCGCATCGTGGGATTGAGGTGGATACTAAGAAAATAGATGCTATTGTCAACATGCCACCTCCTAGAAATGTGTCTCAACTTAAAAGCTTACAAGGAAAGATTCAAGCTATTCGTAGGTTTGTGTCTCAGCTTGCGGATCGTACCTTTCCTTTTACTCAACTTCTTAAAAAGGCTATCACTTTTCAATGGAATGAGGATTGTCAGCAAGCATTTGAAGATTTAAAAGTGTATTTGGCTAGTCCTCCTATTCTTCAACCTGCCGAACCTTCTAAACCCTTCCTTCTGTATATAGCTGCTTCCTCTCATGCTCTCGCAGCATTGTTGGCACAACATGATAAAGATGGTAAGGAATGTCCGGTTTATTACATAAGTCGTACCTTACTCGATTATGAGACCCGATATTCTGCGATAGAAAGGCAATGCTTGGCCTTGGTATTTGCGACTCAGAAATTGAGACATTATCTTTTAAATTCAGAAGTCCATGTCATGGTAAAGTTTGATCCTTTGAAGCATCTTTTCTCTAAAACTGATTTATCAGGACGTCTAGCTAAGTGGGTTATGATGTTAACTGAATTTGACCTTAAATTTGTTTCACAAAGAGAAATTAAAGGACAAGCGTTGATCGATCACTTAGTTGAGGCCCCTTCACCTTTCTCCTTCCCTAACCCTGAGTCCTTTCCTGACGACTTCATTCTTTCTATAGAGAAAGATGAAACTTGGGAGTTATACTTTGATGGCTCTAAGTGTCGTACGGGATCGGGGGCAGGTGTTGTTCTGATTTCTCCTACAAAGAAACCCATTCCCTTATCCTATCATCTAAATTTCTTGTGTACCAATAACATTGCTGAGTATGAGGCTCTTATAGCGGGAATAAAAGCAGCCTTAGCTTTGAATATAAAACACATACATATCTATGGAGATTCGCAACTGATTATAAGACAAGTAACAGGAATATATCAAGCAAAACAAGACAAATTATCACAATATAAAGACCTTGCTATCTCTTTATTACAAAATTTTGATTCTTATACTATGGAACCTGTTCCTCGAAAAGATAATCGACATGCAGATGCAATGGCATGTGTGGCTTCTAATGTATCTTTAGAGGACCCTGTGGTTGATCTTAAATTTGTTATTCACAACCTTATTTCTCCAGCTATTGTAGACGATTCTAGCTTGGTAACATGTTGTGATTTTATAGACTCAGATGAATGGTACTCGCATATCGTACGATATTTGACCGATGGTACCTTTCTTGATTCCGCTAATAGGAACACTAGGGCTAGAATCCGCAAGCTATCTGCTAGGTATATCATTCTTTCTAATGTCCTTTATCGAAGGGGTTATGATGGTCTTCTCCTTCGTTGTCTTAACAAGTCGTAAATCCCTATTGCTCTTGAAGAGGCACATTCAGGTGCCTGTGGGGGGCATTTTGGGGGCAAATCCTTGGTTCATAGATTGCTTCGTATGGGATACTATTGGCAAACTATGCAGAAGGATTCCTTTTCATTTGTTAAAAAATGTCATCAATGTCAACAACACAATAATCTGATTCATGCTCCTGCCCAAGAACTTCGTTCTCAAGTAGCTTCTTGGCCTTTCTCCGCATGGGGTTTGGATCTTATTGGAAAAATCTCCCCTCCTTCATCTCAAGGACACACCTTCATTATAACCGCAACAGATTACTTTACGAAGTGGGTAGAAGCTATTCCCCTTCGCTCTACCACTGCTGAAGTGATTTGTCAATTTCTTCTAGAAAACATCATTTCTCGATTCGGGATACCTTCTACTATAATCTCAGATAATGGGACATCATTTAAGAACAAGGACCTGAAGAAATTCCTCAAGAAGTATCATATCAAACATCGATTTTCTACACCATACTATCCTCAGTCAAATGGTCAAGCCGAATCATCCAATAAGATAATTGAACAAATTCATCGCAAAACCGTGAATAAGCATGGTAAGGATTGGAGTAACCAGCTAATCTATGCTCTTTGGGCCTACCAAATGAGTGTACGAATTGCTATGAGAACTACTCCTTATAATCTTGTTTATGGTGCTGACGCTATTATGCCCTTAGAATTAGAGATTCCATCACTTAGGGTTTCTCTCAAAGGTATAGTAGATGATGACTCTTATAGAGAACAACGACTTCAACAGCTTGAGATGCTTGATGAACAGCGTATAGACACTCTTGAGCATATTCAAGCGTATCACAAAACTCTACAACGAAGCTATAATGATAAGGTTATTCAACGTTCCTTCTCAGTAGGTGACTTAGTCCTCTATGAGAATCAGCGCAATGTGAATGCCTTACCTACAGAAAAGGGAAAATTCAGTCCTAATTGGCTTGGACCATATATCATTATTGAGGATTATGGATCAGGTGCTTACAAAATAGCGGATGTAGATGGTATGCTCTTAAAGAACCTATCAATGCTATGCACTTGCGTAGATATTATGCTTAATTCTTCACTCCTTATTTATCTTCTTTTCAATTCTTCAAACATTGGATAATATGTTAGTGTCTCTTAATTAAAGCAAAATAGAATTAATGTTATGTTGTTTAATCTATATAGCTTCATTCCTGACAAGCGTGTCTTCTTACTTTATGGTTTGTCTTGAATTCATTTATGTAAATTGTGAAAGATTTACATTTCCATTATGCTAGCATATTATACAGTGTCTTTATGTGTTAAGTAGAATCGTATCATGTTGTGTTTAAGTTCAAAATTAAATCACATTAGTTATATGATTCTTAGACTTAATGCATATTTCTTCCTTATCATCAATGTTGTACTTGATTAAATATTTAGTTAAGTCACACATGTATCAATTTAATCATGGAGCATCGAGAAATCAATCACATGGAAATTAAATTCTGAACATACATGTACATTTACCAGATGTATTAGATTTAATCAAAGCAAAACATACATTGTTTTAAGCATTAAAGATAACACATTTGAGACAAAAGAGAAGCATGTATATATACATATATATATGTGTGGATCGTATACAAATATAAGTCACTGTACATCCAAAAATGTGACCTCTCCTACATCATAAAATCATCTCCTATCCCTAGGGCTAGTGGCTGGAGAATGTCGACTGGATGCTCCCTCCTGATCTGGCTGTGAAGGTGGACCCATGGGTGTGTAGCGCGATACAGATCGTCAGTGACTTCGAGAGGAACTCCTACAATCCCTATCCATAAGGATCACGCGATAGGTGGTAGCCTCAGTCTGAGCCGCTGCTAGATCTCGCCGCGCCTGCTGGAGGTCCTCTGATAGGACTCTCTCTGCCGCACCTGCTGGAGGTCCTCTGATAGGACTCTCTCTCTCTCCCTCCATATATCTACCTGTACTTGGAATGGGAAAAACAAATCCTCATGCCGACCCGCGTTCCCCTGAGGCCTATAGGCAATCTGTGAGGAACTGGGGATCTGTGCTATTGTGGAAATGTCTGTCATTGCCTGCTGAATTAAGGAACGCCATTCCTGCACATTAGCTGTGGTAGTAGAACAGATTTTTTGTTAGTACCATTCTATATCATCAAAACATCAATCAATCAATATAAACTTACTATACCTGGATCTCCCTCGCGCCAGTAGGGATCATGATATGGTAGTATCTGTGCCTGGGAACCGCTAGGCTCCCCTCGCTCAAATAATCTATCCACGATGGGTGTGGGCTAGACGGTACTAGGGACAGGCCTCCGTATCGCCTCAGGTTCCCCCTGTTGGGGAATAAGAGGTGGATCTAGTGCTATGGTATCGTCTCCTGAATGGTGGGGAGCTGCATCTGACTCCTCATAATCTCTATCCTCCTCCTCCTCATCCTCCTCGTCATCCTCATCCTCGTCCTCATCCACATCATCACCTGCATCTCCCTCGTCCTCCTCTCTATCTGTATCCTCCTCCTCCTCCTCGGCACTAGGCTGATTCCCTGTAGGTGGATCAGGATCTCCCACCTCCTCATGACCCTCTCCCTCCTCTGGCTCCTCTGACCTGGATCCCTGGTCCTCGTCTTGGTCTTCATGTCTCCATGGGCCCGGATATCCTGTCGGATGATCTGGTAGAAAGATAGGACCTGGATATGATCTCATAAACCATGAGACATACCTCCGCTGTGCTCCAGGCTCTGCAGAATAATCAGTGACTACATCCTGATCAGATCCCTCTAAGTCTGTAGTCTCGATGTCATCTATCATCGGTCTCGCTACTGCTCTAGGTCTGGGAAGGACCCGCGAGTGTCGAGTATAGATGGGCACATCGGCTGGAACACACTGCTCTAGTCTGAACTGCCTCCGTACTCGGTCGAAGTAGAAAGGGACTATGATGTGTGCATATCGTCCCCGCAGTAGGCGGTTCCTCTGTAGACATGCTAACTATCTCTCCATCCCATCCCATCCCATCTGTGCATCCGTAGGTAAAGTCTCCACACTGTCACCTCGGCTGTCAATCTGTCAAAAATCACTCTCCAATACAACAAATCTCCAAATCTCCACTCGCTAGTAAGTGGATAAGCGAACATCCTAGGTCGCTCGCTCGCTGTACTCAGCGGAAAGCCGACGGGCCTAGTGCATGTGAAGTGCTCTAAAATCCACACTTGCAGAAGTGTGCATGTCATCAAACTAAATCCCTGTCCAAATACGTGCTCCTCAAGGTCGTGATAGAGATGTGCAAGCATACTTCGACCCCAAGCATACACTCTCCTGTGTCTCTCCATCGCTCTGATACACCATGTGAGACCCCCATGCATGTGCGTGCCTCACCCATTAGGGCAGACGGCTAGTGCTATGATGGCTATCATAAGGCGTCTCAGAAGGGGTACCTCCCTTGTAGGATGTAAGAGCCAGCTGACCATGACGCGACCTCTCGTCTCGCTCGGCATGACTCTCCCTATGCAATACACCTGCTCTCTCTGATGATCCTCCGCTGACCGATCGGTCGCGTATGTAACTGTCACTCCTCTGATAGGAAGGTGAAGTATACGGTACACATCCTCGAGTGTGACCGTCAGCTCTCCTACTGGAAGGTGAAAAGTGCATTTGTCAGGATCCCATCGCTCCATCAATGCCATCAGCATCGCAGGATGGAACCGAATGGCCGGCATGAGGATCACATACCACAATCCCACTATCGACAGTGTGTCTCTCTCTGACTGAGTAAGCCACGGAATCTGATCTCGCAAACTATGAAGAATATGTCCTGCTGTATGCTCTCTCATGTACGGAAGGCCCTGCAACACAAAAACATAACCATAATCAGTACTCGATCATCAAAATCGCTAATGCAAACTGTCGAACATCGTGTGCTAGTCCTGAAACCTCTCGCCAAGCCCTGATTGGGGACCATAGTGTCCTGTCAGGGACCATGGCGCCGTGTCAGGGACCATGGCACCCTGAGGGGACCATGGCGCCCTGAAGGGACCATGGTGCCCCTGTCAGGGACCATGGCGCCCTGGGGGGACCAAGGCACCCCACAGGGACCATGGCGCCCTGGGTGGGCCCCGGTCAGCCTTCAGGGCCGCATACGATCACAAAAAAGTCAAACATGCAAAAAATCAAAAGTCAAACGTTCAGTCAACTCACCTCGTCTAGTGGCTCGTCATCGATCACGGCCTGGCGCAGGATCTCAACCCTCGTGGGACACTCCGGTCATCGTGAAGGCATGATGATGGCTATGTGGGCTCCGCTGCACTGAATAGTATTCTAAAATCGACAAAGTGATGAATACAAGTGTCACTTTCGAGGTATATACTCTCATTTGTTTATTCTTACTTTTTGAAACCCTAATTTTCCTCTACCATTCATTTTATCATAACTTGGGTTTGGGTGATGCGATTTTCAAGCCGTTTGTTGCGTTGGAATTGTATTTTCCTTCCCCTACTCTCAGGATGTTCCAAAAAGTGCTCTGATGAAGCCTATTTAGTGAACACCCCTCATCAATACTACCTTACACAATTTGTTGCAAGTAAACATGCTACCCTGTTTCACCTCCCTAATAAGCAAGTCGAAACAGGGGGGGCATATAGCTACTCACAGATTTCATCACTTTCCTTAGTAAGAATTAGGTGATTTTTGTGATCTAGCGTGTGTTTTGTAGGGTGCGGTTCCTAACTGTGTACTGCAGATACCGCCGGGGGCTTCGTCCGACAACTTATGGATATATCCTTTTTCAAATAATGTTTACTTTCTGTACTTTAGCTTGCATATGCACGCAGTACTCATATGACCGCTAAAGTGGGGGCTAAATGTAGCATCGTAAATTGTACGCACTCGCTAGGGTGGTACAATTTCACACCTAGTTTAGCACCCGCCTTAGTGCATTTTACATTCTACATTGCATTTCCCCTTTAGCACTTAATTAATCAAATTAATTAGGTCTAATGTCCTATTTCATCATTCTCTACATCATAAAGTTGGGCCCTTTCACTAAAGCGCGCCCTTCGCATTTTATTCCTCCAATACATCACTTAATCAAAAACCCTAATTAGGCCCTATTCTGAGCTTGGGGGCTTGATTTCGGGGGTCAAAACATCTCGAAATCACCTGTAACTTCGGGATTCTCTCTAAAATCATCATATCCGACGACCCTGAAAATTTGGTGAAAAGTTGTCAGGACCATGGCGCCCGGAGTGCAACATGGTCCTGGACATTTTTCCCAAAATTTTAGGAGCGCGATCCAATCATAAAATAAAGCTTAACCCCAAGAAATTGGCGGGATATTCAATCTCTAGGTCGGCCAAAAGACGAAATTGCGATCTAGGGTTTCATACATAAGAGCTCTCTTTCTTCATTTGAAGGGATCCGAATTTTGTTTTCAGGAACTTCACATGCAGCGAAAGAGCAGATCTTTGAAGACTTCAACATCTTACAACATCCTTCTATCAAGCATCTATCAAATTCATTCATCCACTTAGGGCTTGGAAGACATTGAAGAACAATAGGAGATTACCGACTGAAGATTGGCTTGTACTCCTCTCTTGAGGGTTGGGTATGATTTCATGTTGTTTTCATGTCTTTACATAAGCTTCAATACATCATTTATTCATGCTTTAGATCACTTTGCATCTTGATTTAGAGCATTTACGTTATCATTTACAAGCAAGTAGGGTTTACTTTCTAGGTTGCTCTAGTTTGCTTTCTTGCATTTTAGGACCTTGCACACACAATACATTTTACAAAACAACTTGGCTATTCGTGGAGGTGGAAATCACTGAAGCGGGGGTTTGACTAAGGCAAAACCCTATATAGCCGCCCATACACCCTTTTCCAGATATCACTGCAGGTTTCGGGATTCAGACGACGTCGCGGGATATAGATCCGGAGAGAGAAGGTCGAGATAGCACTCTGTATCAAATTGCAGAGCAGAAGACTGGGACAGGGGCGTTGGGCGCCCTGGTCCTGCCAGGACAGGGGCGCTGGGCACCCTGGTCCCTGAGACAGAGGCGCTGGGTGCCCTGGTCCTCTGGACAGACAGTTTGCAGACAGCTTTCCGATAGTGTTCCAGAGTGTAGAACAGCAGTTTCCGGTGCAGTTTTCAGGACAGTGGCACTCGCGCCCCCGTCCTGAACATTTTCAGTCCGATTTTGACTCTGGGTACACATCTGCATTCTTATTTCATCCTTGTATTTACAGCTGTTCATTGTTTAACCTCAATTCTGCAATCTTGTTATTAGTTCATACTTGCATTTTTGGGATTAGGGTTTGAACTTGCATTACTTGATCTTACAATTTCAACAAGGGAATAGAAATCCTAATAGATATCCCGTGGCTCTCTCTTTCACAAAAAGAAGTAGCCAATTGTGCGATATCTTTAGGCTCTTTCGTATTTCGTAATGTGTGTCAAAAGGTAGGATTAGGGTATGATTAACCTAGTCTCGCTTTTTCCCCCACACAAAGATGATATCAAGTTCACCAGTATTGTAAAAGGAAATAAAAGAAAGCAAATTTGGGAATATCATTCATAAGAAAAAGATAAATTAGAATTATTTATGTTATAAAACTTTAATTATTATAATATTGTTATTATTAAAAAAAATGATTTAATTATATAAATATTGATATGTTCAGTTTGTTGTAGAGTAGATAAATGGAAAAATTTGAAAATAATATAAATGCTTAAAAAAATGTATTTCATAATTCTTACAAATGTATATTAAATATTGGTCTAGCGTAGATGATTTAACTCTTAAATTATTGTTTCTAATTATTACAATTATAACACTTGAGTTATTATCATGATTACGTCAATGGACAAAAAAAATTAAATCCAAAGAAAGAAAAAAAAGATGATTATACAATGAAACTTATTATAACAAGTGTTAAGTTCTTAGACAAGAGGAAAAGGTTAAGACTACTAAGCATACGAATTATAAGTTTTTTGAGTATCAAGAACAATACAAAATATTATAAATATTGTAATGATTAATATATTAAAAGATTGTGCTAAGATTTTTCTCTAAATATGTATTGAAATATTAAAATACCAAATTAGAATAATGCTAAATTGTTGTAAGAGGAAAAAGGAAGCAATTTAATCATAGTTAATATAACTATTAAAAAATTAAGGAAAACAATATAATTATTAATAATATGGATAATAGTGGATAATATAAAGTAAAATTATGAAACCATAAATATAACCATCTACCCTTGTCCTTTTATCTCTTCAATCCCATCTCATCCATTCCTTATCCTTTTGAACCTACTTCTTCTTTTGAGAGACCACCTAGGTCTTCTCAACTTGGTTTCCCTCGTGAGGAAACATCCCTCCCTCATACCTCTTTTTAACTCCTATAAACAACTAGGAAACCCTACAACCAAGTATATCTCTTTAATGTTTATACATATATTCTTTGAAATGACATTGCTTCTTCTAGTCACAATGTCATCTCAATGAGGGGGAAAACGTAGACACCTAAAAATGCATTTTTGTAATTTCTTTGTCATCACACTAGATCCATCCCACTAATCTAATTCTATCATTTCAATTTGATCATTATTCAAACATTAAAAAATCTCAATTATTTAACTAGTAAATTTAAATTTTCTCCTAAATCAATGAAATAAATTACCTTTATTTATTTGACTTGTTTAACTAATGTATCCCTTATTAGAAAATTTTAACCTTAATTTATGGAAGAATGTTGGATCAAATCCTATTAATTGATCGTGCTCATCTAAAATTTATAGATAAATTATTTCATAAGTCAATTCTAAGCTTAGGAATCGGATGTTAAGGCAACTTCAAGCTACTAGATTGAGAACCCACATTACCTCTTTACAACACTCAACCTAATTTAATACATCACTAATAGTTCTGATACTTAATGTAAGTACAAATCCAATAGCCAACAAGATGAGAGGGGGGGGTGAATCATACAAACTTATTCTTCCATAAAAACATCAAATTCAACCTCGTTAACATATACTTTAGTAATAAGTATCATAAACCGTGGGATGGAGGGAACAGCGGAGGGAACAACGTTTGTAGGGGGAAATTTGAATTCGAGAAATGGAGGGAACAATAATGTTGGTTCCTCTGGGTTTGAATCCACTGCAGCTCAAGGACAAACATCTGATGATGAGGATGGAAGACAGGATGGGGACCCACGAACACGGGACCCTCCTCCCGATCCCGAAAAATTAAAAAATATGCAAGATTCAAGCCCCGAGGCGGTGCAGATCAATACAGAAAATACCAAGGAGGGGCGAATACCTAAACCATGGAATAGTCTCTTCACTAGACAAGCATCTGGTAAACCGACTGGTAAATCTTCTCTCCCCTTTGTGAATGATATATCAGACAATAGAACAGGTAAACTTGCGATTGAGATTCCTGATTTGGTTATTGACCATAGAATCTCTTTAATGACTCTTTCTCTGGTGGAGAAATTTGTTGGACCCCGACCTAATATCAAGGATGTTAGATCCTTTGTTAAAAGAAAATGGAGAATGAAAGGATAGGTTGAAGTTTCTGCCCTACCTCGAGGTTTTTTCGTGTTCTCCTTTTCATGCGGGGAAGATCTGGAAGCAGTTCTAAGTGGAGGCCCCTGGATGTTTGGTAAATCATCTCTTTCTGTTAGAAAATGGATCCCTAATATGGAACTAAATGACTCCTTTTTTGAATATGCTCCAATGTGGGTTAGGTTGCCTGGGCTACCATTGGAATACTGGGTGGAGGATGTTTTCTTAGGAATTGCTAATTCCTTTGGGGAGCTTATTGCGATAGACCCAATGACTGCAACTCGCAAGAGATTGGTGTATGCACGCATCTGCGTCAACATATCACAGAATATGGATCTCCCAAGTACTATTGATATAAATTCCAAACTTGGGTTATGGGAACAAGCCATTGAATTTGAATCTCTCCCTTTTGTGTGTTTTTCTTGCAAAAAAGTAGGTCACTGGGCTAAGGCTTGCTCCAGCAACCCTAAAAGACCTATGATTAAAGAAAAAAATATTAATAAACCGGTTTGGAAAGAAAAAAATAACAACAAAGACTGCAACAAGTGAGAAGAAAAAAGTGGATATCTGGTAAACAAACCAGAAAATCAGGAAATTGACTCCACTGACCCTACTAAAGACCCTGCCCTGAAGGGGAACAAGAAGAATGAAACCAAGGAATTTGAGATCAAAATAGGCAATACCTTTGAAGCCCTTCAGTCACAGGTGAAGGAGAATGAAATCAGTATAGAGACACTTGAGGATGGTGAGATTGAGGATATCACTGACTTTCATCATGAGGAGCTATATGAACCCATATCAGAGAAAGAAGAACCCTGTTTAGGGAAAGAGTTTCAAGAATAGGAAATAGATATGGGAAGGAGTAATAAGTTTGGATCGCCACAAGCAAACGTAAATGCTTTATTCCAGAACATGGAAGTGAATATGACCACTTCATACCAGAAAAGAGAAAAGCTATGGAGCAACATACAAGATGAATCTAGGGTAGAACAAGAAGAAGAAAACACAATAGGAAATGGAAAGAAAATTAAGACCAAGAAGACAGGAGGTCCTAATGGAGTAAAAACCAGAACCAGATCTAAGGCAGATTTTGGGGCCTCAAGATCCCCACCGGGATGCAAAACTATGAAATGGCATAGGGACCAAGAGAGTAAACAAAACATAGTTGATGGAAGGCAGAGAACTATCAAGGAGTCCTGTCCCCAGGCTTCCAAATGAAAGTAATATCATGGAACATCAGAGGCCTAAATGGTCTCAATAAATAGGATATATTAAGGAACCTTATTCGAGATCAAAATCCAGATATTATCCTGGTTCAGGAAACTAAAATGAGTAAAGAGAAAGTGGAGAAACTAAAGTTTTTTAAAAATGGAGGGGTCTATGGCAGTAGCTCGAATGGAGCCTCTGGAGGGGTTGCAATATTCTGGAATAAAAGCACAACCTCTGGAGATATGATAGATGTGGATGGAAATATTTTATCCCTAAAAGCTAGAAATATTTTTGATGAAAAGGAATTTTTTATCACTAATATCTATGCCCCTAATTCCAAATCTGCTAGAAGTAAATTCTGGAAAAAAGTTCAGCATAAAAGGAAAAAATTCTCTATGCATAGCTGGGTTGTTATGGGAGATTTCAATACTCCTCTACAAGACATAGAAAAATTTGGAGGTAGTCAAGCTCAACCAGATAGCAGATCTGACCTGGTGGACTTTATTAATGACAATGCTCTCATTGACTTGGATCTCGACGGGGCCTCCTATACTTGGTCCAACCGAAGAGATGGTGATGATCTTATCCAGGTAAGACTTGATAGAGCCCTTCGCTCTAATTATTGGATTCTTTCTCATAGTTGTTCCCTTTCTATTATTAATAGAATTGGGTTAGATCATTATCCCATTTCCTTTGGTGCTGAGAACTCTAAGAATAATCAGAGATTCCCTTTTCGTTTCAAAAAGATGTGGATATCCCACCCTAATCTTGAAAATTCCATTGTTGAATGGTGGAATCTTGATGTTAATGGAACAGCCATGTATAAAGTTGCCAAAAAACTTAAATATGTCAAAACCAATATTAAGACTTGGAACAAGAAGGTCTTTGATGATATTTTTGATTCAAAGAAAAAATTAAAGGAGGAACTGGACCAGATACAAAATTCCATCTAGAAAGAAGGCTACAAAAAGTATTCCAAAGCCATGGAAGATAAGGTCCTTGGCAACATCCACAGCATTATTTCTAGGGAAGAAATATATTGGAGACAGAGATCCAGGGCTATATGGTTGAAGGCAGGGGACAGAAACACTAATTTTTTCCACATGACTTCCCTAAAACATAAGGCAGCAAATAGAATCACAAAACTAACTGTTGAGAACAACACTCTACTTAATAAGGATGAAATCAGGGATGAAGCTGTTAGATTCTTCAAGTAGCTTCTATCTAGTAATGAGGACCTTGATCAGACCCATCAACTCAATCTAGTTAATAATATTCCTAAGATCATAAACCCTATTCAGAATAAGATCCTTACTACCATCCCGTCTGCTAAAGAAATAAAAAAAGTTGTCTTCTCTTTTCAAGGGGATAAAGCTCTGGGCCCTGATGGCTTCCCTATGTTCTTCTTTCAAGAATTCTGGAATATTGTGGGGAAGGATACGGTTAATGCGGTTAAAGAATTTTTTGGATCTAGAAGAATCCTTAAGGAATTGAATTCCACTTTTATAGCCTTAATCCCCAAAGTTGCTGGGGCAGATTCTATGGGCAAATTTAGGCCAATTAGCTTATGCAACTCTTTCTACAAAATTATATCCAAAGTCTTGACTACTAGAATTTTGGCGGTGCTTCCCTTCATCATATCTGAAGAGCAAAAAGGCTTTGTTCCTAGTAGGCAGATTCTGGACTCAATCATTCTTGTTCATGAGAACATTCATTCCCTCAGTGCTGCAAAAAAAGAAGGTTTCTTGATAAAGCTGGATTTGGCAAAGGCTTATGATAGAGTTGAATGGGATGTTCTATTTAAAATCATGGGGGCTTTTGGTTTTGATGATAAGATTATCAAAATAATTAGAGAACTAATCACTACTCATATGTTTTCTATTTTGGTTAATGGATCTCCAACAAAAAAATTTAAAACTTCTAGAGGTTGAGACAAGGAGATCCCATATCTCCTATCCTTTTTACCATTCTGGCTGAAAGTATGAGTAGAATGATTCATAAGTTGAAACAAAGCAAAACTATCGAAGGTCTTCAACCTTCCTCTGGCAATGTTTTTTGCACTCATCAATTGTTTGTTGATGACACTATCATCATGGGATATTCTTTAGTCAAGGAGGCTGATGCCTTCAAAACAGCTCTCAACTCCTATGCTTTGGCAACTAGTCAGCAAGTTAATTGGGACAAATCAGCTATGTACTTTCTCAATACTCCAGTCATAAGACAACAGAAAATTGCCAATATTATTGGATGCAAAGTGGAATCGTTGCCTTCCACCTAGCTGGGTCTTCCTTTAGGGCTAGCACCCCCAAATTCCTTCTAGAATATGATCATTGATAAAATTGATAAGAGACTAGTAGGATGGAAAGGCTCAATGTTATCTCAGGCTAGGAAAATGCAGCTCCTCCAAGCCACCCTTCAAAATCTCCCTGTTTATGCCCTCAGTCTGTTTGGTATTTTGGCTAAAATTGTTGAAGCTATGGAAAGAATTCAGAAGAGATTCTTATGGTCAGGAGTGGAAGACATGAAGAGAATACCTTTGATTGCCTGGGACAAGGTGTGTAGACCAAAGAACAAAGGAGGGTTGGGGATTAAAATTATTAAAACTTTTAACAAAGCTCTTCTTGCCAAGCAGTTATGGAGAGCCTATGACACTAAGAAAGATTGGAACCAAATTTGGTTTGACAAATACATTAAGAATCAAACTATCCAAGGAATCCTCAATTCTAAAAAAATCCCGGCTGGATCCTTCATTTGGAATAGTGTTACCAAATCCATAAAAGTTGCAAAAGCTGGAGTTGGATGGGTCCTTGGAAAAGGTGACAGAATAAGGTTTTGGGAAGACCCCTGGATGAATAATGAAGCCCTATTTGATCAAAACAACAGTCAAATTATTGAAGAATGTAAAAGGAGGTTTGGGTTGATGGTATGTGACTATTGTAAGGAGAATAAGTGAGTTAAACTTGAGGACATCCATTCTAGTTTTTCCTCTCTCCAGAAAGAGTTGCTGTCCTTTTCCCCTAACAAAAACCATGATGATGTTTTCCTCTGGAAAAGTGATCCTAAAGGTGAATTCACAGTTGCTTCTGCCTATAAAAACACTTTCTCTCAAACCAGCAATCCCATCTGGAGCAAAGTCTGGAACAGTATCTTGATCCCTAAAGTCAACATTTTCTTTTGGCTTGCTTCTCATAATAGTACCCTTACTCTTGATAATTTAATCTGAAGGGGCTTCAAATTCCCTAATAGATGTGAGCTCTGTCAGAAGGAGGGGGAATCAGTTGATTGCCTATTTTTTCACTGTTCCTTCACAAGGGAAATCTGGTGCAAAATGTGGGAAAAATGGAAAATTAACTGGGTCATGAACAAAAGCATTAAGGATATCATATGGCAATGGAATTTTCCTACCAAATGTCAAATCATTAAGAACCTATGGTCTTTGACCCTCCCCATGATATGCTGGGGCATTTGGAAAGAAAGGAATAACAGGATATTTAGGGAAGATAAGTGTAATACTCAGGTAGTCTTTGAAAAAATATGCAGGGCTATAAAGGAGAACATCAACATCCCTCACAAGAATAATCAGCAATGGGCTATTATTGATATGAATGATATGGAAAAAGACATTCTTACTGAATGGAACCTAATTCATAAGGTCTACAGATTGGACAACAAGAAGAAGAGAGATAACATTGTTTGGAGGTTTCCTAATTATGACTGGATAAAGGTTAATTTTGATGGGGCTGCTAAAGGGAACCCTGGAAAGGCTGGTGGAGGTGGAGTTATCATAAATGCTCAAGGAATTTGTATTGCTACTTTTGCTTCCCCTTTTGGAACACAAAATAACCATGTGGTTGAAGCTATGGCCATGCTAAAGAGCCTCCAGTTAGCTTAGGAATTCAAATTTAAAAGAATCTGGCTCGAAGGGGACTCTTTAAATATTATACAAGCCCTTAAAGGTATTAGTTCTATTTCCTAGAACATTGCCAATATTATTAAAAATGCTAAAGATATCCTAAATAACTATGTTAGCATTATTATAACCCACACATTTAGAGAGGGCAACAAGGTAGCGGATATCCTTGCCAATGAAGGGGTTAAATTGGAGAAGGGCGTCAAATATATAGGGGAAAATCACATCAAGTGGGAAATTAAGGAACAATTATACTTTGATCGCCTTAATGGATCAAGCTAATATCATGATTGATTTCTGGGGAATGAGTACCAATGACAGATTTTGGGGGCGGATGAACTGCCAGATGATGAGTGTTTCTCGGCATCATAACCAAGATCATATGTGTGTGAAAGGTAATATTAATAATAGCCGGGTTCGTATGAACATGAGTAGCAATCTCAAAATTGTGAAAGACTCTTTACAAGGGGAAACTAGAAATTCAGAGCTTTACCCGCGGGCTGAGATTTGTAACAGAGGATATCGTTACTTGGAAAGTAGAATGGGAGGTAACCTTAAGAGGAACGAACCTTTAGGTTGTGAGCACTGGAAGAGTGAAAGAAAGGTGTGGAGAAGGCTCCACAAACATGGTTTCACTGATTATATGGAGAAGCTCCATGGTAGTAGAAACTCTGTGTCTCATGGGTTCGCTAAAAGCTAGAGCAATAACAGGGCTACCCTGTTTGGGGAAATCTGGCAAATCAATGAAAATTTAATCTCGGAGGTCACGGGACTCAAGATGGAGGGGACAAAATTCTACAGGGATAGAAAGTATGCCGCTGAGGCCTTCAAAAATTTCCCGAAGATGGAGGATGAGAAGGGCTACCTGGCGAAGAAGGACAACATATCATACTACACCCCCCAACAAGTAAAACCTTTTTGGCAAAAATTTCTTAGGGATTTAATGGAATATTTAACTGTGGATGGCAGGTTTACGAAAATTTACAACTATCATTTTGCCATCCTGAACCACTTAGGCCATGGGGCTAAAATATCTTTTCCCTTCTATTTAGCCTCTTATCTAAACGAGAGCCTGGCCGACCATGTTAAAAAGCCCAGCTCCTACCCTCTAGCGCACCAGGGACTCATTCTGCCGATTTATGAATATATTAAGGATAAGACTAAGGCTAGCAAGGATAACCCTTTAATCATCAATGCTCAGATTTCTGAGAAATGCATAGACTCTGATTCGATTGGGGAGCCCAGCACCCCTACCCATAAAAAAAGGAAGGTTGAAACCATGCAGGAAGAAAAGGATGTGATTTTTGATGAAGAAGAGGGAAAGAATAAGGAAACTATTTCTGAAATGGAGCTTAACAAGGAGGATAATTATGGGGAAGGAGAGGAAGGGGGAAATTCTGAGAATCGTCAACCCAACCCTGAAGGCTCGGAAACTAAGAAAGAGGCTCTGAAGCCTAAGGAAGGTGAAAACCCTAATGTGGAGGAGACTGAACAAAGCAAGGATTTTGCGGATACCATTCTGGATATTGCCCGTAATTGCACCCTTGAATTCTTCAATTTCCAGAAGTGGGTGGTTGAAAACATTACCAGCATGCAGGGTAAACAAAGGGAGCTGGAAGTTAAGATCAACAAGCTGATCAAGATGTCTGACTCTGGGAAATAGCACGAGGAGATGGAGAATAGTGAAGCGGAGGAGGAAATGGAAATGGAAGACTGGCTGGAGAAAGATTTGATAAAAGGTGACCTGAAACATTTGGAGGATGTCATTAAAATAATGAAGGAACAGGTGGAGGAGGATAAGGACAATGTCAATGCCCGGATGGCCCGAAATGAGAAAGCCTTGAAAAGCCTTATCAACCATAGCCTCTAGGTTCTTAAAGTCTCCTCCCAGAATATGAATGCGCTGGTGAATCATCTGGAAAAGAAAAACCAAGAGAAGAACCTAGTAATTATTGAAGATGCTCCTACTTCCAGCCTAAGCCACCAGACCCCTAGGTGCAGAACCAGGCAGACTACAGCGGAGAAGGATATGAAGATGAAAGAAAGACAGATTGCTCAGGAAAATACCGACTTAAGGGAAGCGGCCAAGGCAATGATTCTCTTGGTGCAGAATGCAGAAGAAACCATGAAGAATTTCTAAATTTCTTTTTATGCTGGACTTGGGGCCAATTTCTTGCTGGCCTCTTGCTGTCCTTTTCTCTGTTGCTGGTTTTTTTACTAGTCTTTTGCAGCCGTTGTGTTTTGTTTCTTTCCTGAATATCTTTTGTATGTAACTGGGTTTTGGGTCCCTTAAAACCTGTTTTTAATTAATCAAAAACATATACTTCAGTAATATAACCAAAACTGCTAAACATGCAAACTCAAAAGCATATAAACATCATAAACCTCATAAGACCAGATTTAACATGGAAACTCAAATAGGGAAAAACCACTGTGGGATTTTGAACCCACTAAGAAATATACTCTTCTAGAGTATGCTCGGTTAAAAGCAAATCCCGTTAAAGATTACAAACACATTGCTAGATGTGACCCGATTAAGGGATTTCCCTCAGATCTGTTAGGATCTTCACCTTGTTAGAGGCGACCTTGTAAAGGATTTCAAACACTCAATCAGAATGTCACCTTGCTAGAGGGTTTTACAAATAAGACTATTAAGTCCACTCGGTTAAGAGATTTTCTGTCACTTTCACAAAATAACAGTAACAAAAATCTATCTGCAACTTCACATCTAAAATGCTAAAGTAGATTCTTATTTTCTCAATACAATCTAGACATAGAACTAATCTTGTCCATCTGTTGGGCTTCTATACTCTATTATTCAAATAGGTCTTCAAGCTTCTGTGCTCGGTAATCACTATGTAGCATCCCTGTGCATACATTTGCCCGCATACATTGTTTATCAACAGCTTCCTATTTATAAACAATTAGCTAACCACTTAATCTCTTTGATCACATTTCCCATGATCAATCATAGCCATCAGATCTTCAATCTTGTCCAGGTTCAATGTATCCTTCGATCTGAAAAATGTTTTACCTCGCCTAGGAACTTGCATACATTTCTTGGAACTTGTGCTAGGGTAATGCAGTTCAATCTGTGTTGTAGATCTTCATGTCGATTTTCCTTTGCCATAGACTCATTAACAAACTTCATGCATGACATACCAATCATTTAATCAGTTCCAGCTCATCAGCTTCCTTCATTAAATAACGCATGTAACCATTTAATGTATTCTATTACAGCTCGGTTACAACTCGGTAAATACTAAACTTCACTCAGTAGACATTCTGCATTCATTAATCGATAGCGATAACCTTAGGGTTTACCGACTAGGTTCCTTGCTCGGTAACATAGTATAGTATTAACCTTACAATTTACAACATATGTATGATGTTAAAACAATCTAAACATCATGATCTCATCATTGTCTGACTCGATAATTTTTGCCCATTGAATACCTTATTCATCCCCTTATTCATCATATTCTTTCTGTGTCTTTTACTGACATCTTTATACTCATCAAATCATACTTCTCAAGATATGGCAACATCATACTAAATTTAGAAAATCAATTTCTTGACATCAATGACAAAATAATAATATTAAGACAGTAAATCATCCTTAATCAGTTATATCCATAATCATCAACAACCTTCTCAATATCCTTATTGAAATGCCAACAATCTCCCATTGTCTGTTATAATGCCAAATGCCAACAATCTCCCCCTTTGGCATTGATGGCAAAACCAATTGATTTGACATAATTGATTCAGATTGCGGTGAGTTGTTTGTGAGATTGTGAAATGCTCTCTTCCTGTCATCAGAATTCTCCCCCATACATTATACTTCTCCTCCTTTCTCCAGTCTTCTCCCCCTTTTTCTTCAATCTTCTTCAGTCTTCTCCCCCTTTGACAACAATGCCAAAAAGTAAAGAACTAAAACATAATTTATTTCTGTATGAAGTGAATTCCTGCTGTAATGTGTCAACTTAGTCTCGGTCAAAGCATTTTGTCTTCAATTCATGTTTCTTGTATTGTATCCTGCACTGTTTCCTGCACACCTTTAGAAAACATCCTAAAGTGTGTAAATCAGCATCAACTCCTAAAAAGATATTTTGTAGAGTCATCGAATTGATGCTTTCACCGAACTCGGTCAGTGAGTAGAAGATAGGGGTAGGACCCCTAACTTACTTCTAAGATACTCAAAAGTGTCCCTTAGTAGTGGCTTGGTGAAGATATCTGCTATTTGTTCCTTTGTGCTAACATACTCCAACACCACTTTCTTCTCTTGAGCTTCTTCTCTAAGATAATGATATTTGATAGAGATGTGCTTTGTCTTAGAATGCATAACAGGATTCTTCAAAATATTAATGGCACTAGTATTGTCACAGAATATAGTTACTGGCTTGGTAGCTTTCTCATTTATACCTTCCAATAGTTGTTTGATCCATGCTAGGTTGGTACAATTCAATGTTGCAGCAACATATTCAGCTTCTGTTGTTGACTATGAAACACATCCTTGTTTCTTGCTAAGCCAACTCACTAGTCTTTCTCCTAAAAAGAAAGCTCCTCCACTTGTGCTTTTTCTATCATCAATGTTGCCTGCCCAATCAGCATCAGTATACACTTTTAAATCAAAATCATTTCCTTTCTGATATACTAAGCCATAATCCTCGATGCCTTTCAAGTATCTAAAAATTCTTTTGATTGTTGTCATGTGTGTTTCCTTAGGATCTGCAAAGAATCTTGCAACTATACCTACTGCACGTGTTATGTCTGGCCTGCTGTGAACAACATATTGTAGCTTTCCAATCATGGATCGGTAAAGTGTCTCATCAACAGATGCAGATTCATCATTCTTTGATAGTTTACAGTTGGTAGTCATAGGAGTACTTACTGGTTTTGAATCCTCCATTCCAAGTTTCTTCAAGATTTCCTTTATGTACTTGGATTGAGTAATGAAAATTCATTTTTCATTTGCAGTATTTGTAAACCTATAAAATACTTTATCTCACCAATTAATGACATCTCAAATTCTTTGCTCATTTCATTTCCAAAGTTCTTGCATAAAGAGTCATTTCCACAAAATATAATATCATCAACAAATATGGTTGAGATCAGTATTCCATTTGCATCATTCTTCATGTGCATATTTTTGTTCTCACTTGTCCTTATAAAACCAATCTTAATCAAATAAGAGTGCAATCTTTCATACCATGCTCTAGGTGCTTGTTTTAGACCATATAATGCTTTGTTCAATTTACATACCTGATCTTTACTCTTGTCTTCAACAAATCCTTCAGGTTCTTCAATAAAAACTTCTTCTTCTAATATTTCATTTAGAAATGCAGATTTGACATCCATTTGATATACCTTGAAATTTTTGAAAGCAGCATATGCCAACAATGTTCTTACTCCTTCAAGTCTAGCCACAGGTGCAAAAGTTTCACCATAATCAATTCTTTCTTCTTGGGTATAACCTTTGCAAACTAGTCTTGCTTTATTTCGAATGACCTCACCTTTTTCATTTAGCTTGTTTCTGAAAATCCACTTTGTAACGATTACATTTTTGTCCTTTGGTCTTCGGATTAGTGTTCATGTGTCATTCGTCTTGATTTGATCAATCTCTTCTCTCATAGCATTTATCCAATCTTCACTGTTAAATGCCTTCTTCACTATTCTCGGTTCAAATTCAGATATCAGACATGTGTTCTGTCTCAGTTTGTTCCTTGTCATCACTGGATCATCTTTATCTCCTATAATCTGACTTGGTGCATGATGTCTTCTGACATACTTGGCTAATACAGGCTCGGTAGGCTCTGTATGATCTTCTTCATCACTCGGTAACTGGATATTCTCTTCATTTTCTTCAACAGTTTTCTCGGTAGGACTTGTCAGTTGAACATAGACAAATTCATCATAATCTTCTGGTTCTTTGGAATTTCCTTCATCATTTCTTTCTGCAAATTCATCAATTTTCACATTTGCACTTTCTACTATTTTGTTAGATGATTTGATCAAACATTTAAATGCTTTGCTTCTAGAAGAATAACCTAGAAATGTTCCTTCTTCACTTTTCTGATCAAACTTGCCATTTCTATCATCTTTGTGTACATAGCATCTACTTCCAAAGATTTTAAAATAACTTACATTAGGTTTCTTGTCATACCAGATTTCATATGGTGTCTTCAAAGTACCTTTCTTTAGTTGTACTTGGTTCAAGGTGTAAACTATTGTGCTTATTGCTTCTCTCCAAAATGTTTGTGGCACTTTCTTTTCAATCATCAGGGTTCTGGCACAATCCACAATACATCTGTTTCTTTTCTTAGATATTCCATTTTGTTGTGGAGTTCTCGGTGCAGAGACTTGTCTTTTAATACCATGATCATTGCAGAATAAGTTGACACTCATCAGATGTGAACTCTCCTCCTTTATCTAATCTAAGACATTTCAGTTGTCTTCCTGTTTCATTTTCAACTCTTGCCTTGTACCATTTAAACATTTGAAAAGATTCTGATTTTTCTTTTAAAAACATTACCGACATCATCCTTGAATAGTCATCCACAAATAATATGAAATATTTATCACCATAATAACTTTTAACTTTCATAGGACCACAAAGATCAGTGTGCACAAGATCTAAAATTCCCTTAGAAGTGTAAGACTTACTTGTAAAGCTTGATCTTGTCATCTTACCCATCTGGCATCCTCGACACATAGCATTCTCAGGTTTTTCAAGACTCGGTAGACCTCTTACTCAGTGCTTCTTACTTATTTTGATCAGATTATCAGAATTTACATGACAAAACCTTTTATGCCATAACCAGGTATCATCTATCTTTACATACAGACACTTAAACCGAGTTGATTCAAGGTGAAATGTATTACCTTTTGTTTGTGTCCTGGTAGCAGCTAACTTTCCATGCTTGTCATGAACTTTGACAATTCCTTTCTTAAATTCTATTTGGTAACCTGTATTGTTTAGTTGTGCTACACTCAACAAATTGTATTTCAAACCTTCAACCCAATAAACATCATTGCATCTTGCATTGTCAAGAAGTGTTATAGATCCTTTACCTCTTACTAGACATGGTGCATCATTACCAAATCTTACATAGCCTCCATCATAATCTTCTAGCATAACAAACTTGTGTTTATCACCTGTCATATGATGTGAGCATCCACTATCTATGATCCAAGAATCATTAGTATTTATGTGAGATATTAGGGCTTTTTCTTCATACCTTTCTTCATCTGATCCATCTTTGATAGCCACATAAACTACTTCCTCTGTATCAATTTCATTTGATTTATCATCGTTGGATTCATCATCAGCTATTAAGCATGTCTTTCTATCTCTTCTTCTGAAGTCTCAGTGTCCTCTGTAATGATTATCTTTCTGTCTGTCATCTCAGTAATATCTCTTTTCAGTAGAATCTTTGTCAGGACAGTTAGAAGCCATATGTCCTATTTTATCACAATTGAAACATTTCAAAGGTAGTTTTCCTTTATACTTACCTTTGCCTCTCGGTAACCTTCTGGCTAATAGTGCTTCAAACTCTTCCTGCTTTCTAATTTCCTCATACAATTTGTGTACTTCTTCCATGCTCTTGCGAAATCTTTCACTTGCTCCACTGTGATCTCCTTCAGAGTACTTATACTTTCTTTCATTGTAATCATTAGATTCATCAAGATGAAAAGAACTAAATGCAGATTCAACTTTATTTACCGAAGATCCATTGTTATCAAAGTTACTTAACTCAAATGCATGTAGCTTACCAATAGTAGCATCTAAAGAAACTGGCATATTAGGTACATACCTCAATTCATTGATTGCAGAGACTCGGATTGCATAAGCCGATAGAAGGGTTCTTAACAACTTACTTGTTATATCCTTTTCTTCAATAGTTCCACCTGCTCTTTTGATTTGATTGACAATCTCCTTTAGTCTTGTACTATACTGGGTTATGTTCTTACCTTCATTCATCCTCATAGATTCAAGTTGTCCTCTTAGACTATCTACTTTTTCTCTTTGAACATGTTCATCACCGCCATATATAGATATGAGCTTGTCCCACATTGCCTTTGCATCATTGCAGCCTTCTAGATCATTAAACTATGAGTCGGTCAATGCAGATGTTATTTCAATCATTGCTTGGATATGTTCTTGCTTTGCCTTTATTTCTTCCATAGTCAATGGATAGGTGCTCGGTGTGATGAAATCATTCTCCAGATAATATATAGCATATTCGCCAACTCCTGATAGGTGCAGCTTCATCCTTTTCTGCCATGTAGAGAAACTTGACTTGTTCAGCTTCGGTGCATCCCTCTTATACATCTTTGGATCTTTGCCTCAAGTACCTTTAAAATTTTCCTCTGGAGTCCAGAGCTCTAATACCAATTGATAGTTCTGATACTTAATGTAAGTACAGATCCAATAGCCAACAAGATGAGAGGGGGGGGTGAATCATACAAACTTAATCTTCCATAAAAACATCAGATTCAACCTCGGTAACATATACTTCAGTAATATAACCAAAATTGGTAAACATGCAAACTCAAAAGCATATAAACATCATAAACCTCATAACACCAGATTTAACGTGGAAACCCAAATAGGGAAAAACCATTGTGGGATTTCGGACCCACTAAGAAATATACTCTTCTAGAGTATGCTCAGTTAAAAGAAAATCTTGTTAAAGATTATAAACACATTGCTAGATGTGACCCGGTTAAGGGATTTCCCTCAGATCTATTAAGATATTCACCTTGTTAGAGGCGACCTTGTTAAAGGATTTTGAACACTCAATCAAAATGTCACCTTGCTAGTGGGTTTTACAAATAAGACTGTTAAGTCCACTCGGTTAAGAGATTTTCTGTCACTTTCACAAAATAACAGTAATAAAAATCTATCTACAACTTCACATCTAAAATGCTAAAGTAGATTCTTATTTTCTCAATACAATCTAGACATAGAACTAATCTTGTCCATCTGTTGGGCTTCTATACTCTGTTATTCAAACAGGTCTTCAAGCTTATGTGCTCGGTAATCACTATGTACCATCCCTGTGCATACATTTGCCTGCATACATTGTTTATCAACAGCTCCCTATTTATAAACAATTAGCTAGCCGCTTAATCTCTTTGATCACATTTCCCATGATCAATCATAGCCATCAGATCTTCAATCTTGTCTAGGTTCAATGTATCCTTCGATCTGAAAAATGTTTTACCCCGCCTAGGAACTTGCATACATTTCTTGGAACTTGTGCTAGGGTAATGCGGTTCAATCTGCGTTGTAGATCTTCATGCTGATTTTCCTTTGTCATAGACTCATTAACAAACTTCATGCATGGCATACCAATCATTTAATCAATTCTAGCTCATCAACTTCCTTCATTAAATAATGCATGTAACCATTTAATGTATTCTATTGCAGCTCGGTTACAACTTGGTAATAACTCAATAAATACTAAACTTCACTCGGTAGACATTCTGCCTTCATTAACTAATAGCGATAACCTGAGGGGTTACCGACTAGGTTCCTTAGGGTTTACCGACTAGGTTCTTTGCTCGGTAACATAGTATAGTATTAACCTTACAATTTACAACATATGTATGATGGTAAAACAATCTAAACATCATGATCTTTTCATTGTCTGACTCAGTAATAGTTGCCCATTGAATACCTTATTCATCCTCTTATTCATCATATTCTTTCTGTGTCTTTTACTAGCATCTTTATATGTAAGGAAGTTAAGTAGCGGAAACAACTTCCTACACTAACCTTGAGAGGAGGGTAATGCAAAACTTTTTCAGATCGTTACAACAGTTACAGAAAATAGAAATAGATATAATAGAATTCATACCACAACACAATGATTTACGTGGGGAAAACCCTTTCGGGAGAAAAACCCCACACTCCAAAAGTAGCTCAATATTTTATTCAGCAATCAAAAATAGATTACAACACACTTGCAGAGCAAGCTCTTCGCAGGAGTACCACTAATCAGAGATTCAGAGGCAACTCAATAGCCACAAGACTCTCTTACACCCAACCTCTATCTCACACACCTCATAAATAGGAGATACAATACAAGAAACCGTCAAACGGTATTACAAAACCATGGGCTAAAACCACCCAATAAGGTGTAGCCGACCTTATCTCCCTTCTAGATGCCCTATGACATGTTAAAGCACACATCAACATGTGTCACTCCCTTTTACAGCTCATTTATGTATCCGATACAAATTATTTTTCCTATTTCAGGAGTACAAACTTCCGGAGGCCATAACTTGAGAACCGGGTGTCCGATTGACGAACCGTTTGAAGCGCCAGAAAGCTCGCGAAGTGCTCTATCACCTCGTAACCCACTGTGCTGGTTACAGCCACTTTTCAGGGCATTTTGGAGCCTCTAAAGCCCCCAAAATTAAGTTTAAACATTTTATTGCACCCCTCCAAGACGAAAACTTTAATATCTTCAAAACTAGCTGTGACGTTGCGACGCAACTTTACCAGAATGCTTATCTAGCCAACCAGAAGCTTCAGGGAGAGTTTCGCACCATTTTGTGCTCAAATGAAAACTTACTATAAATAGTAACCTCGCATAAATGCAAGGTTGAGACACCATTTTTCCCAACATTATACTCATCAAATCATACTTCTCAAGATATGGCAACATCATACTGAATTTAGAAAATCAATTTCTTAACATCAATGAAAAAATAATAATATTAAGATAGTAAATCATCCTTAATCAGTGATATCCATAATCATCAACAACCTTCTCAATATCCTTATTGAAATGCCAACAATCTCCCATTGTCTGTTATAATGCCAAATGCCAACAATCACCCATTGTCTGTTATAATGCCAAATGCCAACAATCACATGGTTAGCAAGGTTTATATTAGTGTATGTGATACTTGGATTCAACTGCATGAAATTATTTTTTTCATCAATATTTTGAATCACGCTCCATGATCCATTATTAGGATGATAAATCTAGCTATAGGAAAAATGATGGGTCTTGGAGTGTGATGTAGAATATTTATGAAAAATTTAATCTCAAACAAATGAATCCATAAGCCACATGTGCTAACTATTATGGACTATGTAAATCTAATCTCTTTAATTAAGGTTTATTTGGTGAGAAGTTTCTTTCTTTTTGACATTTATTTACTTACCTTACTTAATCTAAGGTGTAACTAGTACAGAATAGGAAATTTTTTAATGCATTATTCTTTATTATTTTACTTTGTATTTTAGTACACAATAACTAAAATATACAAGGAGAAGGGGGTTAAATAGATGAGGAGAGAAAGGGATATGAAATATAATGCATTTGCATTTGTGCAATATCATTGAGGGAGGCCAATGGAGAGAGGGAGTTCATTTTACCATCACATAAATGCAATTGCATTAAAGCATGCTCATGATATTATTTTCTTGTGATATTTCCAACCCTTGGGTTGGATTTGCCTTGGGAATCTAATCTAAAGGTTTGTACTTACATGTCAACACCCACAAACATTTTTTTACACATTTTTAAAAATGACACACTATCAAGTGTGCTTTCTCAAGTTTGCACATCTTTCAATGTCAAGCCAACAAAATGACATACTAAAGTTGATTTCTCACTTAGCTTTCTAACCATGTAATTTTCTATATTTTAATTATGTTAATATCTTGATCTTTAATTTATTTTGCCAGTGGCTCCAATATTTTTCAAAAATCTATGAATGGCATGTTTGGTCTCATTTTTACTTATTCATTGAAATTTAAAATAAATTACATTATAAATTTAACTCTATTTTATACACAACTTAAAAAATTGATTTTCAATTAGTTTCTAAGAAAATATTGGGACATACACTCTTCTTTTTGTTGGCATTTGCATGAAGATTGCATTAATGATATGTTATGTTGTCATTGATGTCAATTAACCGATGATGATATTGTTGATATTGTTGTTATTGTTGATATTGTCTTGTAACTGATAGGAAGAGCTTTGTGGAGGACATTGTAAACTGGTATGTAAGTTTGTGAGTTAAACCGGTAACCGGTAAAAGGTTAAAACCTATCTATGTAAAGTAACCGGTAAACCCTACCAGTTGTTTTTGTTAAACCCTAACCGATTAAGGTTGTTGAATTGGTTATGTTGGTTTATGATCTAATAATGAGTGGTAATGATGGTGACGCATATGGTCATTGTATGAAGACAAGTTCAAAATGTTTTGGCACATTTTTGTCTAAGGAATAAGCAAAGTGTATTGCATCTAATGCAAAGCGTGTGATGAGTTACTAAGTTCGATGAAGCGGTGATCAAGGAGCGGCTGAGGTTTTCTTGATTGATGTGTACATATTGTTATTTAATTCCAACGGTCATACTTGACCCGACTTGTTTGTAATCTCTATGAGAGAATTAGGTTTTTATTGTGTTACCGACCTAATTGATTTGTTATAAGGTTGATGAAGTTGTTTTGGTGAAGGTATTGGCAGAAATCAGTTGAGTGTGTGGTTGCCGAATCGGATAATGAATCTGCAGTTTATTAAAGGTAGATAGAAGCTTAAAAGGATCTAATCAAGCAAGTGTAGTGCTATTCAGGTAGATCAAGCAAACTCTTGTTGTTTTCTAACAATTATAACGGAACTGAAATCCCCTAACCGGGTAAGCTCTAACAAGCTTGGTTACTACTCAAATCCTCTAACAAGGTGATCCATTAGCTTGGATTCTCAAATCTTCTACCGAGGTTACTCCTAATAGGGTACTTGCTTCTAACAAGGCATTTGTAGTCAATCCCTTAACCGAGTGATTCTTAACAAGACTTTTGTAAATCTTTAACAGGCTTGGCTCCTAATAGGGCAAACTTTAGAAGAATTCAGATAGTTATCTTGTGAGTCTCATCTCACCATGGTTTTTCCCATTTGTATTTCCACATCAAAAATACTTGTGTCATGTAGTGAATGTTTTTGTGGTTATGATCTTATGGTTGATTTGATTAACTACTTAACTATTCTAATAAGGCATGATAACCGGAGGCAATGAGAAATGAAGTCTATTGACATATGTTAAAGCATTTGGATGTGTAAAAGTTTAATGTTGTTTACTGTTAAGTTGCTATAATAGTCAACCGGTTTTCTTATGAGTTTTTATCTTGATAGAGATATTTCATTGATAAGTTTACTTTGTGTGTTTGATATTGAGATTGGGAAAGTTTATTACAGTTTTTCTATTTACTAATTCACCCCCCCCCCCCCCCCCCCCACTCAGTAATCTACTGGATACTTATTCTTTCATCATACCATCACTTTTCTAGATATGTCCACTTTGAAAATTCGAAAACATATATACATTGAAAAATAGCAAAAAGTCAAGCATAATCTACATGGTGTTAGCTAAGTTTTTCATTGAAATAGTTTTTGAAATACTAAAGAAAAAAAGTATAACATTTTAGGGGGGGCATCAGACACTATGTTGTTGTTGTTATTTTTTTTTTAATAAAAACAAGAGCACTTTGTGGCCCCCTTTTTGAACCTATTAATGTCTACCATTTTTTTTAAATGTAGTTTAGGTATTAGATTCAAAGCAATATGGATTTTTTTCTTATTCTGTCTTCAAGTTTAGGGCATAATTATCTTCAATTTTTCATCCAAGATTAGTTTTTCTTGATTTCAAAAAATAAGTAGTCACTTAAGACCTCCATTTGGTCCCCCATTTCCATGCACTTACCTAGAGATCTATCACACCTTTATAGTGTCTTCAAATCAAATGGGTATCGCAATAATCATGTCTTGACAACTTATAAACAAGACAAATATTATTTTAGTTTTAAACCAAAAATAATATGATGCTGCTTATGATTTCACCCTCCCTCGCACAGTATGCATCTCTAATAATTGATAAAATCCTTCTTAACAAGGACTTAAATAGGTCTTTAAACCAATTGATACCCTTATAAACCTCAATGTATCCACCAAATACTTTAGAGACATTCTTCTCAACTTGGAGATCTATAAGATTGGCTATCCTTGTGAGAATCCATGCATTAGTGAGATGAAACACTTTGTTAGTACTATTATCATTTTAAAAAGTTTACCCATCGGAAGAGCTTATCCAACACAAAACACAATGTTCACCTAGAAGATGTGCATATCGTAGTCAAGATGATGTGCATATGTGTGTGAGTGTCTGCTTCTAGATGAAAGTATGTGGTTTTTTAAACATTGATATTTTAGATCACACTACATGATCCATCATTAAGAAGAAGAAAAATGATAGTTTGATTAAAAAAAGATTGATATTCAAAATATATGTAATACTATAATCGAAAAGCATATGCTCAAAAAACTAACCCCACCAAACTTAACCAAGATTAGCTCTACCTAAAATCCTTTATTAAATTATTGCCAGACCAACTACCCACCACTTTGATTTCCCTCTACATTGACACCTATCTCCCATGTTTGTTACTTAGCTTGTCTTGCCCGCTTTGAAGTCCTCTATTTTATTGTTTCTCATTCTACTTGCCCTCTTTTTCTTTCACTTATTAGGTTATTATTTGAATTATCTATATCTTTTATTTTATAAGATTATGCTAAAAAAATTTAAATATTTATTGTTTCAATTTATTTTTATCTTTATTATAGTTAATTTGTTTAGAATTTTTCTTGATTTCATAATTTTGTAGCATTTTAATATTATTTATTGCCATTCATATTCTTAATGACTATATTAATTTATATTATTAGCTTTCAAATAATTATATTATTTTTATGATAATATTGCATCTTGTTTGCTCCTACAATAATTTAACATTATTCTAATATGTTATTTTTAATAACGGGGGCTTCACTTAGTGAACCTGGGTTATATCACGTGTGTTCATGGCATACTATAGAATCCCCCTATTTTCAAAAAATATTGCCCTAAATTCCTTTGTTGTCACTCACTCCCAATACATGGGTTGAATTAAAAGCCCCTTTATTTTCACCAAATATTGTTTTTTTCATCTAGCTTGAATTGAAAACCCCCTATTTTCACCGATAGGCAATATATCATACTCTCATTTTTTGGATATTAAGCCCCCCAATATGAATGCACATGATATAATATTACCTAACCAGTGAAGCCTCCATGTTTTTAATATTTCTAGCAAACTCTTAGCACAATATTCTTGTATAATAATTAGCACAATATATTTTTTTAAAGTTTGTATTACTCTTGATACCTTGATATAAACTTAAAATTGCTTAGGTTTGTAGCTTTAACGCTTTTCTCTTGTCTAAAACCTTCTATCAATTGTTATAATAAATTCCATCATATAATCATATTAGATCATGCTCGCTTCTTTGAGTTTAATTGTTCTCATCCATTAATATAATCATTATATAATAAATTTAAATGTTACATCTCTATTAATTATGCAAACATTACTTTAAGAGTTACATCATCCATATGGGACGAACATTTATAATATTAATACAATTGTAAGAATATAATTTTATTTACTTTAATATTTTTTATTCATTTAAATTTTCTCCATTTATCCATTTAAAAAAAATGTTGCACATCTTAATATATATGTGATTGATTATAATAAAAATAATAATGATTTCAATATTGTAATAGTTACAATCTTGTAACATAATTTTTTCAATCATATTTTTTATGTAAACGATAGTATTTGCAAGTTCACTTATTTTATTTCCTTCTACAATTTAGGTGGATTTGGCATCACCTTATTCTTACCAAATTAGCTATCTTCTACCTTTAAAATCACACGCATTTTACAATATTATTAGTTATCTTAATCTTAATATGGACACTATCAATTAGAACTTTTTAATCATTATCATATATTATAATTTTATAATTTTCATTGCTTAATAATTTATAGGTAGGTTGATATATTCTAAGTTTTTAGCGTTATATCCATAATAATTTTTTGTGCCAATGCATCATTATATTTTTAGAATTTTGTCTTTATCTTTGTGTGTTTTTTAAATTATCACTAGGTCTTTCTTTAGGACTAGTGAATTGTACATTCATCCTCCCTCTAGCTCTTTTTAAGGAGCCAGTTTTGAAATTAAGTATCAATTGGGGGGGTGAATCAGTCTGCTCACAAACTTTACTTAACTCAAACACAAATTTAGATAATCAACGCCACATCAATAACACAAATAACACCAAGATTTTTTAGTGGAAAACCTAGTTAAGGGAATATTCACAATGAGATGATATCATGTTAGAAGTATATCAATTATTAAAATGGAGAATGCACATGTATTCAAGCACACTGCTTAGAGCTCGCTGCTCAAAACACATAATAAGAAGGGCTACAACCCTTGGGAAGACCCTGTTGTCTTAAAAAAAACATTCGGATTAGATTCGGAAGATCGTGAACTGATAAAATAATATCTCCTCATGCTTGGTTACAATTTCGGTTAAGCATATTATCTAATCTTCTTTGCCACACTTCTTCACACTTCCGAAAGATCAAAAATTTATCTCTCACACTTATCCAATCACACACATTCGGATACACTCGTAGATTCCACACAGATACATCTCTCATATGATTATTACATATAGTTATACATATCATCAACCTATATTTCAAGGTTGGCTTAACACACACACACACACACACACACACACACACACACACACACACACACACACACACACACACACACATTACAAAGCTATAACCATACATGCTACAATATTACATGCAGACCAAAACAATGTTGGCTAAGACATAGTATGGACCTAAATCAACACCTTGAACAAGAAATGCCTCCAAGAATTATACCTAAAACATCCACAACATGCTACAATCATCAATAACAAGCACAATCATCAATGAGGACCATTAATATGGATAGGACATAATCTAGAAACATCCACAAGCATCATGAAATACCACATCAACAACCGCAACACCACCACTTACTAGAATCTTCATCATCATTATATTGAACCTTAATAACACACACTGAACTGAATGTCAAACTAAGAGATTCACTTGAGGACCTCCAAAATGACAAACCATCTTAATTGAGGACACATATGAATGTCCCAAACACTCTACCAAATCCGTAAACCAATATATTGTAACGTAGATCAATGCAGAGCAAAATCCAAAATACCGATCAACACTGGACAACATAAAAACCAACCGCAATACTGAATCTCATAATTCGATCAAATCACCATGTGGACCACTCAAACTTTAGCTATTCAAATCAACTAGAGATATTGATCTCAAACCCCTTTAATTCGCAATAACTCATCTACAACACACTGGCCAAACTAACTCATTTAATTTGACTACAACACTAGAAAACATAGAGGAATATGTTGACATCAATGACAACACATCATTCCAACAAACTTCTAAAAAATATCCAGCCATATCCCCCTTTGGAATTGATGAAAATATATGAATGTAAAAAACAATCAATGCAAAGAAAGAATTCAACTGCCAACAATCTCCCATAACTCTCAATAATATCCCCTAAGATCTAGCACATGATATAGTAGTTTTTCACATAGCTCTCTCCCCCTTTGACATAAATTCAAAAGGCACACATTGCAAAAATCTCTCCCCCTTTAGCCAAACTCTCTCCCTCACAACTGAACAACAAAACTAACAAATTTGAACATATGAACCACAACACAGACTACTCCCCCTTAGTAGTAGCCTCACTCATCAATATAGATCACAAGATATCTCTGTGAATTTCACCATAATGATGCAAATCCATTCATATTATTTCTCATTAGGAGGGACAATCACCCCTAGCTTCTCTCTGAGACACTCAAAAGAATTCTTAGGCAAAGGCTTCGTGAAGACATATGCAATATGTTCCTTTGTAGATAAATACTCCAATCTAACTTCCTTCTCATTTGATTCAGAGGAATTAGAGGTGAATATAAAATCATTAAATATACTTGCAACTGATCAAGGTGATAGAACACATGGTAGGACTCAAAATCATGTCTCTAAAGTGACAGGAGGGGCCTTGTCTTCAAGGTTACAAGAGAAACACAAAGAAGACAATCTCCATTGCATGGGAACACTGATCTCAAGGTTATTTTGATATTGGTAAGACTCCAAATACAACAAAAACTCCAAATTACAAGGTCCCAAAGTCATTCACAAAGTCCCTCCCTTAGACTGTCCTATTAGGCCTACTAGATCTACTTTTGGGGTTTTTGGGCAGTAACGTTTGAATCAAGGGTCATAACCATAAAAGGAAACTTTTTTTAAGATACCCTTTTTAGGCTTATATAACATATATCAATTTGACCTAGGGTTGTTTTGGATCAAGAAGGTCAAAAAAATTGTTGTCCTTATTTTTTAGGGGGCAAATAGGTTAGTTTTACAAAGGAGATACACCAAAAACTTACAAAAAAACCAAGCCAATTGTTCCAACACTTGTATTGTGTCTCCAAACCACCAATTCTACCAACTTTTGGAGCCCAACAATTCAAATTTGTCTTAGACCTACTCCAACACTCATTCTCATGGTTACTTGGCCTAACACATGATGATGTTAGGCAATCAATGCTTCATTTCTATCCCAAAAACATATCCTACAAAAATTATTGAAATCCCACTTTAAGGACCTCCACACCTACCATCCTACCAAATTTGAGATCCTTGTGGGATGGCGAGATCTCTTCATTTCATTGTAACAACCCTCCAAACAAGGGTTTCAGACCCACTTTCATAAAAATTCTTGTACTGGGCTCAAAACTCAATTAAATTCAAAAAAAATGGTATCAAATGAAATATGATTCAAAGGGATAACAAATTCCTTTGGTCTCATGCCTTCATCTCACTGTACAGAAAAGTTATGAACAAAATAACAACATTGTTGCTGGAAAATCTGATGGGGTTCACCTAGCTTGCTCACACTTCACCTAGTTGGTGTCGCTCAATTCCACCAACTCTCTAGGTATATATATGCTCTAATACCTCAAATTCCTTCTCAATCTCTTCTAGGGCTTGCTTCTTGTCAATCTCAAGGTGTTTGCATCAAGTGTTTAACTAGGAACCCTACCATTTCAAGGTGTTTTCCACATGCACATCATTGTTGTCTTGACTTCAATTTGTCAATTTTACCTCCTACTATTGTGAGTTGTTGAAAAGGTGTGGATGTGGATTATAACATTATTTTAATACCTTTTGGTTCCATTTGTGGTTTTCTTTCATTACCTTTCTTACTGATTTCACCAGTTTGCCTAGAAAAGGGCTACAAAGAATGAGCCCCTATTAGGCCTCCAAAATCCATTTTTTGTGGGTTTAGTGGAAAATGGTCCAAAATACCCTACAAAAAGGTTTTATATTCTTAAATTATAAACCTAACCACAATTTATTTCAGTGGTTTTGGTTTCCCAACTCACCGTATAATGCCCTAACTCAAAATTTGAGGGTTTGCTAGGGTTTCTAGGCCTTTAACCGACAATGATTGGTCAAGTTTATAAAAAGAGCATAAAATGGTCTTTTCAAGGCTTCTCCTTGCATTGAAAACTATGTATAAACTTCATGGATCCCTCCAAAAATTTTGGTTGTGGTTTTGTATTCACCCCTGCACTTTACACTCTAATTTCACCTTGTCTTCTCTAGTCGGGTTGCTCCTGGACTCGCCTAGAACAAGGTGACAATCATATCAATATCCTTCTTCAGAAATTCTCCCTAAATATGTACACTTTACAAGTGGTTTCCTTCCATGTACCAACAGGCCGTGATGGTAAAACAAAGGTATTTTATGGGGCAACCATTTTACAAGAAATTGCTATATACAAGCCAAAACTGGTTGTTTGCAAACAAAACTATGAAAACACTAACACACACTAACTAAAAAGATTTAAATTAATCAAAATGACTCTAAAACACACCAAATAAACTCAATCCATTACTGGATCAATGGATTCAATCCATTTGTATTCACATTATGAGCAAAATAAGCCAAAATAGTGTCAAAGAGTCCGAAAATGAGTAGTTTCAAAATGTTGATCATACAAAAACAAAAACTCCAACCTTGGTAACCATGAAAGAGGAGGTTTTTATATTCTTCCCTACATGTGGAGGAATTATAGGGTTTTGTGATATCCCTAACTCCATCGCTAAGCATTTTAGGATAAAAATTGTCATGACAACTTTCAAAAGTTGTCATGACAACTTTTTGTAACTTTGCACTTTTTGCTTTTCTAACCTATGAAACCTAATATAAGTCATTACTCATGACTTTTTAAGCATTCCTAAGACTACTCTAAACCTCTATAATGCTTATACCAAGTATTTCCACTTTTGACCATCAAGAAGGTCAATTTCCTACTCAAACCACTACTTATGCACAAAATGCAAACATAGGAAGAAACTAACTCAACTAGGCTTACAATTGACTCAAAAAACTCACTCTTGGACCCTCTTGGAGTCCTTATTAAGTACCTGACTTGGCTAAGGTCAGTACAAGCCAACATTGAGAAAAACCTATAAGCCTAAGTCCTAGGTGCTCCTACACCATTCTCCCAAACAAAAGAATACTAAGTCACCTCCTTGGGGATCAGATTATGATCAATGCCTAACTTCTTAAACTCTATCTCAAGTACCCATGTAGCCTCAGCATCATCCATACCCTTCCATTTGATTAGGTGCTCCCAATAGATTTGATGCCTTGTCTTCTTAACGATCCTTGAACTCAACACCTTCTCAACCTTTGGATTTGGTTTTTCTAGTAGTTGAAGGTTGTTTGCATCATTTGATACCTCTAAGTGACTATAATCTGAGCCTTGAATTGGTCTTTTGTAGGCAACTAAGTCTTCTATGTTGAAAACTGGTGATAATCCTATGTCACTAGGTAGGTCCACCTTGTATGCATTTTGTCCATACTTGGCTAGAATGGCACATGGACCCCACCTTCTCATTTTCAACTTGTTAAAAACTCCTTGTTGTAGCCTTGCTTTATTTAGGTGCACCATGACAAGATATCCCACTTGAAATTGGAGGTTCTTCCTTCTTTCATCAACCTTTTTCTTGATTTTGCTTGTGTTCTCCATCAATGCTTGCTTGACTGATTCATGTACTTCCTTCATTGACTGAGCAAAGTCTTCTGCATATCCACTTCTTTCTACTGCATTACCTAAGTCTCTCAACTCCAAAATACCCCTTGGGTGAACACCATAGACCACTTCAAAAGTGTTCTTTCTGGTGGTCCTATTTATTGTGTCATTGTAGGCATATTCAGCTTGTGATAGCACTTGATCCCATGTCTATCCATACTCTTTGGTAAGGCACCTCAATAAGTTCCCTAAGTTCCTATTAACCACTTCAGTCTGCCCATCTGTTTGAGGATGGTAGGTTGATCCAAAAGATAGGTTGGTGCCAAGCTTTTGCCAAAGTGTCTTCCAAAAATGAGTCATGAACTTTGAGTCCCTATCTAAAACAATTCTCATGGGTAAACCATGTAGCCTTATCACTTCTTTGATGAATAAATGAGCTATTTGGCATGCATCATGAGTAGTCTTGCAAGGTACAAAGTGGGCCATCTTACTAAATCTGTCCACAATGACATAAATGCTATCAAATCTTTGCTTTGTCCTTGGTAAACCTACTACAAAGTCCATACTAATGCACTCCCAAGGTCTATTTGGTATGGGAAGAGGTTGGTATAAACCGACATTTGAAGAAGTACCTTTGACCTTTTGGCAAACTAAACAAGTCTCCACATACTTTTTCACATCTTGATTCATCCTAGGCCAATAATAATACCTCTGAACCAACTCTTGAGTCTTATTGAATCCAAAATGTCCACTAAGGCTATCATTATGCTTCTCTTGTATGAGATTTTCTCTCATTGAACCTCTAGGCACACAAAGTTGTCCACCTCTAAACAATAGTCCATCTTGCAAAGTAAAATCAACTATGAAAATGATTTTGGTATTCTTTGCACACCTTATAGGCATTTGAGAAGTCTTCATCATCTGGGTATAGGTCTCTAAAATTGTCAACACCTATGCTCCCTTAATTGGATTTCTTGGACTGTCAAGAGTCTTGTGCTCAATGCATCAGCAACCCAGTTCAACTGTCCTTTTTTGTGCTTGATTGTGAATGTGTAGGCTTGCATGTACTCCACCCATTTCATGTGTTTATGATTGAGTTTATCTTGTGAGTTTAGAAATCTCAATGCTTGGTTGTTCGTATAGACTACAAATTTCTTAGGAAGGAGACAGTGTCTCCACTTCCTCAAAGCTTGCACTAAAGCATATAATTCCAAGTCATAGGAGGAGTATTTCCTCTTTGCATAACTTAGCTTCTCACTATGGAAAGCTACTCGTCTTTCTTCTTGGCTTAGGACAACACCTACTACAACACTGCTTGCATGACATTCCACTGTGAAGAGTTTCTCAAAACTAGGCAACCGGTTGAGTAGCTATCTTTTCCTTCAAGGTTTCAAAACCTCTATTTGCTTGTTCATTCCACTGAAACTTTTCCTTCAATCCACCTCTAATCATGTCTAACATTGGTGCACATATAGCACTGAATTGCCTAATGAGCTTCCTGTAGTACTGAGCTAGTCCATGGAAGCTTCTCACCTTTGTTGCTGACTTAGGAGTAGGCCAATTTACTATGGCTTCAACCTTGTTGGGATCCATCTTTAGGTTTCCTTAAGACAACACAAGCCCAAGGTAAACCAACTCCTGCTTAACAAATTCACACTTGTCCAAGTTCATGGTTAGCTTTTCATCATACAATCTTTGTAGCACATTTTGCAAATGATTAATATGGTCTGCCCTATCCTTACTGAAAATGAGAATATCATCTAGATATACCACCACAAATTTACCTATGAATTCCTTCATTGCCTCATTCATGAGTCTCATGAAGGTGCTTGGAACATTGGATAAGCCAAATGGCATTACAAGCCATTCATAAAGACCCTCTGTTGTCTTGAATGCAGTTTTCCATTCATCACCCTCCTTAATCCTAATTTGGTGGTATCCACTTTTAAGGTCAATCTTGGTAAAGTATTTGGCTTCCCCTAAACAATCCATTAGGTCTTCTATTCTAGGAATTAGAAACCTATATCTGATGGTGATACTATTTATAGCTCTAGAATCATTACACAATCTCCAAGTACCACCTTTCTTTGGGGCTAACACGGTAGGTACAGCACAAGGGCTAATGCTTTTCCTAATTAGGCCTTGGTCTAAAAGCTCTTGGATTTGCTTGGCAATCTCAACATTTTTTGGGGGAGTCATTTTGTAAGCTGCCTTGTTAGGTAAGGATGCTTCAGGAATGAAGTCTATTTGATGGCTTATGGTTCTTTTAGGAGGTAAGGTGGTTGGTTGTCCATCACTCACTATGCCTTTGAATTTCTTCAATAAGTCTTGAACCTCTATTGGCAAATCTAGTTATTCTTTCTTTTCTTCCTCTTTAGACTTCATTACTAATTCAAATCCTATACCTTCACCTTCCTCAAGTGTCTTCAAGAACTATTTTTCACTCACCAAAAGAACATTAGGACCTGCTGCCCTCTTTTCACTTTTCTCAAGGATAGACTGAATCTTGAATGTGACTTCATCTTTCTTGAATGAGTATGCATTCTTGGCTCCATCATGAATATCTTGTCATTCAAATTGCCATGCTCTTCCTAATAGAAGATGGCATGCATCCATGGGTAGGACATCACATGACACTTTGTCCTTATACCTTCCAATGGTAAAATCCACCCATGCTTTCTCATTGACTAGGACATGTTGGCCTTTGTTCAACCAAGTGACTCTATATGGGTTGTTGTGAGGTATCCTTTTCAATTTTAGCTTACTCACTGCCTCTCTGACACAATGTTGTTTGTTGACCCTGAATCAATGATCACTTTGCAAACTTTATCCATTATCTTGCATTTAATCCTGAAAAATGACCTTCTTTGGCTGGGCTCTTCTCTGACCGGTTCTTTTATCAAAGTTCTCCTTATCATCAATTTGTCACCTACCTCTGATTCTAAGGCAACCTCTGAAGTCTTGTTGCTTGAAGTCTCTTCTTGAAGATAGTTCACTCTCCTTTCACTACCTTGTGATGATGATCCCTTCTCTGGACACCTATATGTTGGATGATCAAGTTGGTTGCAATGGTAACACTTCATTGTTGCAAAATATGAGGAAGCTCTACCTTGTCCAATAGACCTTCATCTAAAACCACTGTTTGACCCCCTTCCTCTATTGAATCCTCCTTTGCTAGTGCCACTTTCTTGCTACTCAATGAGTTTAGACTCACCTTGTGTTCTTTGTTTATATCTTCTTCCTCCAAAGCCTCCCTTATGGCCTCTATTGTCTTTTCCTCTACCCCTACCCCTATTGCTACTTGAATCATGTCTTCTTTTCATATTTTCTTCCACATTAAGGGAAAGTTGATAGGTTTGATGAACTATCTTTGGGCTCATTAAACTGATTTATTCTTGGATGTTCCACCATAGACCATTTAGCTACCTAGCAACTTTGAGACTCTCTTCTTCCACCACATGAGATCTAAGGCTAATTTTGTGAAACTCCTCCATATAACTACTGACATCAAGGTCTTTTTGTCTTAAGTTTTTCCTTTTCCTATGAATTTGCACTTCATAGTCATCAAGGAGATAGACTTCTTTGATGTTGACTAACATCCCTTTCCAAGAAGAGATGGGTGCTTTGCCCATTTTCTTGCTCTCATCTTGCACAAATTTCCACCATTTGAGAGCATCTCCTCTCATCCTTGACTTGACCACTTTAACTCTTTGGGCTTCAGTTATGCCTTCACATTCAAAATGGTTCACCATGCCTTCTATCCATTCTAGGACCACCTCTTCTTCCATCTTACCAGTAAACAATGGCAATCCTTCTAGTGATTTACCACTTAAGGCCTTCAATGCCTTTAGGAAAGGTTCTTGTTCTAAGATAGGATCAGGTTCAGGTACTTTGTCTATCTCTGACACCTCTTTACCCTTCCCTTCTGCTCCTTCAACCTTTACCAATACTTCATCTACCTTGGTTTCAACCTCACCAAGCTTACTTTCCAATTCAAGCAACTTCTCCTTCAGGAGTCTATTTCCTTCCTCCTGATCATCCAATTTACCAACTCTGCATTGGTCACCATGTTGTTGTCTCCTACAGATTCCACTGAGGACATCTACTCACCTAGCCCAAATCTTATAGGTTCTGATACCAATTTGATGGGGTTCACCTAGCTTGCTCACACTTCACCTAGTTGGTGTCACTCAATTCCACCAACTCTCCAGGTATAGCTATGATATAAGACCTCCAAGTCCTTCTCAATCTCTTCTAGGGCTTTCTTCATGTCAATATCAAGGTTCTTTCATCAAGTGTTTAACTAGGAACCCTACCATTTCAAGGTGTTTTCCACATGCTCATCATTGTTGTCTTCTTGACTTCAATTTGTCAATTTTACCTCCTACTATTGTGAGTTGTTGCAGAGGTGTGAAGGTGGCTTCTAACATGATTTTAATACCTTTTTAGTTCATTTGTGATTTTCTTTCATTACCTTTCTTACCTATTTTCACCATTTTGCCTAGAAAAGGGCTACAAGGAATGAGCCCCTATTAGGCCTCCAAAATCCGGTTTTTGTGGGTTTAGTGGAAAATGGTCCAAAAGACTCTGAAAAAAGGTTTGATATTATTCAATGATACACCTAACCCCAAGTTATTTTAGTGGTTTTGGTTTCCCAACTCACCGTACAATGCCCTAACTCAAAATTTGAGGGTTTGTTAGGGTTTCTAGGCCTTTAATTGGCAGTGACTGGTCAAGTTTGTAAAAAGAACATCAAATGGTCTTTTCGAGGCTTATCCTTGCACTGGAAACTCTGTATGAACTTCATGGATGCCTCCAAAAGGTTTGGTTGTGGTTTTGTATTCACCCCTGCACTTTACACTCTAATTTCACCCTGTCTTCTCTAGCTGGGTTGCTCCTGGACTCGCCTAGAACAAGGTGACAGTCATATCAATATTCTTCTCCAGAACTTCTCCCTACATATGTACACTATACAAGTGGTTTCCTTCCATTTCCCAATAGGCCGTGATGGTAGCACGGAGGTATTTTATGGGGCAACCATTTTACAAGAAATTGCTATATACAAGCCAAAATTGGTTGTTTGTAAACAAAACTATGAAAACAATAACACACACTAACTATAAAGCTTTAAATGAATCAAAATGACTTTTAAAAACACTAAATAAACTCAATCCATTACTAGATCGATGGATTCAATCCATTTATATTCACATTATGAGAAAAATAAGCCAAAATAGTGTCAAACAGTCCGAAAATGAGTAGTTTCAGAATGTTGATCATACAAAAACAAAAACTCCAACCTTGGTAACCATGCAAGAGGAAGTTTTTATAGTCTTCCCCACATGTGGAGGCATTATAGGGCATTGTGCTATCCCTAACTCCATCACTAAGCATTTTAGGACAAAAATTGTCATGACAACTTTCAAAAGTTGTCATGACAACTTTTTGCAACTTTGCACTTTTTGCTTTTCCAACCTATGAAACCTATTCTAAGTCATTACTCATGAATTTTTAAGCATTCCTAAGACTACTCTAAACCTCTCTAATTCTTATACCAATTTTTGCCACTTTTGACCATCAAGAAGGTCAATTTCCTACTCAAACCACTACTTATGCACAAAATGCAAACCTAGGAAGAAACTAACTCAACTAGGCTTACATTTGACTCAAAACACTCACTCTTGGACCCTCCTGGAGTCCTTATTAAGTACCTAACTTGGCTAAGGTTAGTACAAGCCAAAATTGAGAAAAACCTATAAGCCTAAGTCCTAGGTGCTCCTGCACCAAAATCTACAGGAAAATGCTTCTAGTTTTTTATTGGTTTCTTTCTCCAAACTTCACACATCCGTTGACCATTTCCAATGGTTATAACCATATTTTAAACTTGGTCAACTATTGGGATTACGATTTGATAGTGTTTCTTGACAACTTGTAAAAGTTGCAAGCAACTTTGACATTTTGTGACACCATTTTTCCAAATGACTTCAAACCCACCAAAAACCTTTCCATCATGCTAGAAATGACTTCAATATACAAGTGTCATAATTTTCACCCATCATTAACACATTTGAGTGATTTGACTAGATCATTGACCCAACTAGGACCTTATAGGTCTTTATAGAAACTGTAGAAACTTAAAATTGTCATGTCTAATTAAATAAATATTTTATTTATTTAATTATTTAAGCCTAATTCTTCTATTAATTGAATAAATCTTTATTTTCATTTATCCTCTTCTAGCCTTATTTCTCATTTAAATAAATACTTTTATTTATTTAAATTACCCTTTTCCCAAATTAAATAAATTGATCCCACTTCTTCTATTAATTAAATAAATCTTTATTTATTTAATTAATTCATTAACCTTTTCTACCTATGACACATGTCATTCATCTCTTAATTCCTACACTACCTACCCTCTCATTATTTTATTATTTCTTCTACCTACCCTCTAATCATATCCGACCATTTATCTTTTACACTCTCAATCTTATCCCTCCATTTCTTATGGTGTCTTCTATATAGGAGATGCTTTCTTCATTATCAACCATATGCACCCCAATGATTACTCGACTACACTACACCTTTGAACTTTTATATGCAATCCTACTTGCAACCAAATTTTCGTTCTTTGTTGAGCTCTTGTGCACGTATAAAATCTGAGAGCAAATATATCAAGCAAGATCAATGGAGATAGGAAGAATGGAGATCCAAACCTTATTGGACATGTGATGGTATAATCTTTGTGATTTCATTTGATTTGCATTATCTTAAGTAATCTTCATATGTTATGGTGGATCTTTGTTGTTGTTAGGCTAGGGTTTTTTTGGTTGAATTCATTTAGTCTTTCAATATTATTGTTGTTACCCATTTTCATCATACACAGAAACAATTGGCATCAAAGGCCTTACAATTGATTTGAAATGATTGACACAGACTACAAATGGATTAAAATAGCATCAAATGGTCCATAGGGCCTTATAACAATCTCGACTTAACACAAAAAAAACATCATGATAAAGCCTTTTTGAGGCATCATTGTAGCCCAGGTGCTCTTGCACCATCATTCACCTTTTCTCTCAAGAAATGAAACTTCATTGATATATCCTTGGTATTTGAATGCAACACCAGATTCTTAGAAATATTGATAGCACTTGAATTGTCACATTATATAGCAGTAGGCTCATAAAAAACAACTCTGTTATCCTTCAGCATCTGCTTCATCCATACCACCTAAATACAAATGCTAGCAATAGTAATGTATTCAGCTTCTGCAGTAGATAAAGAAATAACATTCTACTTCTTACTCATCCATGAAACCAACTTCTTACCCAAGAAAAATGCACCACCACTAGTACTCTTTATTTTCTCAACATCACGTGCCCAATCAGCATCAGTAAAAGCACTCAAAGTAAAGTCATCATCTTTAGGATACCACAAATCAAAACCAATTGTCCCTTTCAAATATCTAAAAAAAATTGTAACAGTAACAACATGAGATTCCTTAGGATCAACTTGAAATCTAGCAACAAGACAAACAACATTCATAATATCTAGTCTAGTTTGATTCAAATATACCAATTCACCAATCATAGATCCGTATCTAGTGTGATTTTCTTTCAAAGATTCATCATCCTTTCTCAATTTACATCCGGTCACCATACGAGTACCAACTGGCTTCAAATCATCTAAAACAAACTTCTTCAACAATTCCTTCACATACTTAGATTGAGAGATAAAAATACCTCTATCCAATTGAGTAATTTTCAATCCCAAAAATAATTTCATCTCACCAATCATAGACATCTCAAACTCATTATGCATATCATCAGCAAACTTCTCGCACAAACCATTATTTCCTCCAAAAATAATATCATCAACAAATACCTCAACAATTGAAATGTTATCATTATCAATCTTGAAGTGCATATTACTATCAACAGTACCTTTATTGAATTCAAGCTTCATTAAATATTTATCCAATCTAGCATACCAAGCTCTCGGGGCTTGCTTCAGTCCATATAGTGCTTTCTTCATTCTACAAACCATATCTCCTTGATCTATTAACTAAAATCCATCCAGTTGCTCAACATAAACTTCCTCTCCCAACTCACCATTAAGAAATGTTGACTTGACATCCATCTAATAAACTTTGAAATCTTTGTAAGTAGCATAAGCAATAAAATAATCTAACAACTTCAATTCTTGCTTTCGAAGCAAAAGTCTCCTCAAAATCAATTCCTTCCATCTAAGAATAACCCTTACAAACAAGTCTTGCTTTATTCCTAAAAACTTCACCTTTTTCATCCAATTTATTTTAGAAGACTCATTTAGTACCAATTACATTTTTATCCTTAGGTCTAGGAACAAGAATCCATGTATTATTATTTTCAATTTGTTTCAATTCTTCTTCCATTGCCTTAACCCAATTTTCATCTTTGCATGCTTCACTAACATCCTTAGGTTTAATCTTAGAAATCAAACAATACTCTTCAACAATTCTTCTCCTAATCATTACACCTTTATTCTTATCTCCTATGATCTGATTCTTTGAATGATTCAACCTTACATACATGTGAGTTGTAGGATTTTCCTGATTTCCAGACTCTTGAGCTCTTTCTCCTGCACTAGCACTTGTACCTTCTCGTTCATTCTCGATCTTTTTCGAAGCAATCTAAATTAGATTTTGGGTATGCACTTGATTTCCTTTACCAAAGTTATCAATTAGATCATTTGAATCATATATGGAGCATCTGAGCTAATACTCATTACCTTCATCAACCTTCACATTAGCACTTTCAACTATCTTCTTCATTCTTTTATTGTAACACCAGCAGCCCTTGCTCTTAGTAGAATAGCCAAGAAAAATTCCTTCATCACATCTAGCATCAAACTTCCCTAGATCTTCATCTCTTCTAATATAGTATTTACTTCCAAAAAATCTAAAATATCTAACTGTAGGAACATGACCAAACCACAACTCATAAGGAGTCTTACCGGTATCACCTTTGATATGTACCTAGTTAAAAGTGTATATAGTAGTACTCATAGCTTCTCTCCAATAGATATGCATAAAATTTCCTTTAATCATCATGGTTCTGGGAGCTTCCCAAATTGTCTTGTTCTTCCTCTCCACAACACCATTCTATTGAGGGGTCTGCGGAGTAGATAACTATCTCTTCACTCCATGTTCTTCACAAAAAGCATTTAACTCACCAAAAGTGAATTTACCACCTTTGTCAGATCTCAGACATTTTAGCTTCAAACCAGTCTCAGTCTCAACCATAGCTTTGAAAATCTTGAACTTCTCCAGTGCTTCAGACTTCTCCCTTAAGAAATTAACCCACATCATCCTTGAATAGTCATCAATCAACAACATGAAGTACTTGTCACCCTGTAGGCTTCTCACTCTAGGACCACACAAATCAGTATGCATAAGATCCAATATTCCATTAGAAATATAATGTTTTCTTTTAAAATTAACTCTTGTTTGCTTCCCTAATTGACATTCCTTGTATACCAAATTAGTTACAAGCTTTACCAACTTAGGAAGATCTCTCACTACTTGAGTAGAACTTAATCTAACCATGCAATCAAAATTTACATGGCATAACCAACTTTCATCAATCTGAACAAACAAACAACTTTTACCACCAACATTCAAGTGAAAGATATTACCTTTAGTTTTTGTACGTGATGCAATCTCAATTCTGAAACCACTCAAGATCTTACATTTGTCATTATTAAATTACAAATCATATCCCTTGTCAACCATCTATCCAACACTCAAAAGATTATACTTTAGACCTTCTACATATAAGACATCATCAGTGTTATGCTTACCATCAAAAGAAATAGAACCTCTACCATGGATAATACCAGCTTTGTCATCACCAAATCTTACTACACCACCATCATATGTTTCCACACTAACAAACTTACTCTTATCAACTATCATGTGATGAGAGTACCCACTGTTAATAACCCATTCATCTTTCTCTTCAACTTTAGCAGCCAAAGATTTCTCCTCAATAATGCATCTAGTTGAATCAACAGTCACCAGATCATCTTCCTTGATAGCAATAAACACTCATTCATCTCCTAAATTTCCCTTATCAGATTCATCATCCATGACACCTTCATCAACAACATAATAACAGTTCTTTTGATATTTAGGCTTGTATGGCTTGGACTTAGGAACTATTTCTGGACACCTTGAGGCAAAATGTCCTATCTTATTGCATGAAAAACATTTAAGAGGCAACTTTCCTTCATACTTATCGACTCCTTTAGGCAATCTTCAAGCAATTGGGGCTTCAATCTCCTCAAGCTCTCTTTCTTCATCTTCAAGTTCTCTCATCTCCTTCTCATATCTAGAAACCCTTGTAGAACTTTCTCTCGAATCATATTTCTGCTTCCCGGAAACAGCAGTTTTGAATGCAGATTATGGCTTAAGAAGAGTTTCACCAAATTTGCTAAACTCAAAGGCAACACACTTTCCAATCAACATGTCTCTAGTCAAATTTGTCACCATCTAGATCTCCTCAATAGAAACAACTTTGTTCTTGTAAGTGGGAGATAATGATCTCAACACTTCAACTACAATCTATGATTCTTCTAGAACTCCACTAGCATATCGGATATTCAACATAAGCTCATTCACTTTCTGCATAAAAGAAGTAATATTCTCATCTTTTCCCATCTTCAACAACTCATGCTTTCCCTTCAAGCTCTAGAACTTGGCAATCTTCACATGGTTGTTGCCTTTACACAAAGTCTCCAACCTCTTCCAGATCTCATGAGCAGTCTGTAAATCCATCACATTAGTCATCTCAAAATAAGTCAAGGCACTCAAGAATGCTTCCTTAGCTCTAATGTTGAATTTATCTTCCTTTATCTCATCCAGAGTTGAAGGACCATTTGGAGGAACATTATACACATTCTTAGTAATCTTCCAGTAATCTTCACCAATGCATCTCAAGTGATATTCCATCTGGTTTTTCCAATGAGTGTAATTTTTTCCATCAAATCTCAGACTATCCTTCTTGTAAGCATAGGTTTCCATCCTGGATCACCTCAAGGAGTCAAGCTTCTTTCGGAGTATCTAACTCGGATACCAATTGTTGGCAATAATGCAGCAAAATGAGAGGGGGGCGAATCAGTTTGCTCACAAAATTTACTTAAATATAAATTTAGATTTGATAATTAACAACAAAAGCATAAATCGACACCACATCAATAACACACAAAACACCAAGATTTTGGACGTGGAAGACTCAATTAAGGGAAAACCCATGGTAGGAACCTACCCACAATGAGATGATACCTTGTTAGAAGTATATGAAATATTACAATAGGGAATGCACATGCATTTAGGCACACTGCCTAGAGCTCATTGCTTAAAACACATAACAAGAAGCGATACAACCCTTGGGAAGACTCATTGTCTTACAAAAACATTGGGATTACATCTGAAAGATCATGAACTGATAAAATAACATCTCCTCATGCTTGGTTATAGTATCAGTTAAGTACATTGTATAATTTTCTCTGCCACACTTCTTCACACTTTGGAAAGATCAAAACATTAGCTCACTCACTTATCCGATCACACACATTCAGATGCAAAAACTAAGATATTGCAACAGAGCAATGCAGAGAAAAATCTAGAATATTGATAAACACTTAACAACATAAAAACCAACCACAATACTGGATCTCATAACTCGATCAATTCACCATGTACACCACTAAAACTTTAGTTGAATAAACTAGAGATACTTATCTCAAAACCCTTTAATCCACAACAACTCATCTGTAACACATTGGCTGAACCAACTCATTTAATCTGACTGCAACACTAGAACACACAAAGGAATATGTTGACATCAATGACAACACATCATTCCAACAAACTTCTCAACAATATTCAACAAGATCATGGAGTGAGATTTGAAGAATTGATGCAAAATTTCTATACATAATTTTTTACCTATCCATAACTTAGAATGTGTTTTCTCAACTAAAGTAGAAGTAAGTAATATATTTGATGAATAATGATGAACTGCTAAGGTCCTAACTGGTACTAAGAGGGGGCAGTGAATCAGTACACACAAAAAAACTACTTCAACACTTTATCATATCAAAACACAGTTGACCGGTTGTCTTCACCACTGAACTTAACCATAGATATATCGGTAAAACAAAAATACTTCAGACAACATTCAATAGATCTCAAACCTTGATAACTACTTCACTGATATAATCATGCATGAGTTGTACCAATAATACCACAACCATTTAACAATGCATGCATATCTATCTTAATCAAAACCACACAATCATCACATGAAAATCTCACAACCCATAACACACAAATTTTTCACGTGGAAACCCAAATGAGAAAAACCACGGCAGGGATGAATACCCACAAGCTGTTTGTGAACTCTTTTGAAGTCTCCCCTATTAGGAGCCTAGTTCGATTAAAGACTACAATAAATGTCCTGTTAGGAACCGATCCTGTTAGGGATCACCCGGTTAAGGGATGGCTATATACCCTGTTAAAGGTTGAAACCCTGTTAAGAGTTATCTCGCTAGAGGATTTAAATAACTCAATAACCTTGAGCCACCTGGTTAGAGGATTTACAACAAAGCCTATTAAAGCTACCCGGTCAAGGGATTTACCTTCTGTTGAAATGGTTAGAAGACAACATGTAAAACACCGATCTGATAACAACACTTCTTGCTAAGGCATATCCTTTTCAGTTCCTCTCTTTTGCAATCACACTCTGCAGATTCCTCACTCTGGTTCGACAAGTATCAAATCTCCAACACGCGGACACAAATACAACTTTTTCCAACCACTACAATAACAAAACTCATCGACCTTATAGACAACAACTAGGTCGGTAGCATAAACCCTAAAACCTAAACATTTCAAGTTTACACTTACAAGCGATCCAATCCTAACCGTCCAAGCACATTGCATAGAATGAAATGATCTAAAATAGATCTCAAGACATTTTGCATCGTCCAATCTTCACCGCATCTGAAAATCAATAACCCATCACACGCTTTTCACATACCGCTAAGAAAAAACGCTCATTCCCAAGGTAGGCATTAAATGCATTCAATATTCACACGCAAGAACCACAAAGAAATCCTTCACGTGCACATATCTGACGTGGTATCTCGATCCTTATCCGTATTCCTTAACTAACTGGTCACAAAACATCATCGGTTACACTGCACAAGCCAAACTGGTAACCCTAGAGCCGAACTGAGACTACCAATCGGTAGTCACACTTAGTGAACCCTGACACTAGTCCACTCCATCCCGGTTGACTATAACCGCTTCCGATCTTCATACTGGTTCATACCGGTTCACCTACTTGAGCACTTATTGACATCAATGACAACATACATTATCACTGCTTCATCATATGCCAACACTATTTACCAAATGACAAGTAATGAAACCACTACCTCAACCTAGAACATTGATCCAACATAGCACTACTTAGCATGTGGTTAGCTCTATAAATCAATGTTCTATTCATTTGTCTTACAATTCCATTTTTCTATGGTATGTATAGAGTAGTGTTCTACCTAATAATACTTGTGTGTTTGAAATAGTCATCAAATTCTCCACAGTGTTGCCCACCATAATTATCCAGCCTCAAAATCTTTTCTTTTTGATTTATGCATTTCTTTACAAGTGCTATAAAAAAAATTAAAAAAAAAATCCAAGTGTACCTTTGAATTCATCAATAAAAGTAGCATCCATAAGACCAAACATATCTCTATGAATCATTTCCAAAATTTTATTTTCTTCGATTAATTTTTTTTTTCTTTCTATGTTGTTTACTAAATAAAAAATATCCATAAAGTTCAAATCAATACCATACCTAGACAAACCATCAAATACTTTTATTAATAAAACTTTTAAGACCATCTTCACCAATATGACTCATTCTACAATATCATAGTTTCTAGGAATTATATTCTTTTATTTACAATCATAAAATTACACAAAGTTGATGTTTCTAGCTTGAGCAAGGCTCCACATCACGTGTCCCTAACCAACAAAAAGTTTTTAGTATTTTGGATAGGTTGATATGGTTTTGTCATTGAGCCGACATCATGCATCGGATATTGATTTATTTGTAATTGATTTTATTGAAATATCTTTTTAGTGAGCTGACCTATTCAATTTGGTCTTAGGTTATGGTATAAATGTAAGATCTCATTTGTGAGATTAAAGTGTGAATGCGAAAAGGATTGCAATAAGGTATATGCAAAAATAAGCAGAGCTATACATGCAAACATCATTTGAAAGTTGAAGGAAGGACTTTGTGAAGGCAATCAGAACTAAACCGGTACTGAATCCAGCATATGAAGATGCTATTTTATGCAGTACATTATCATTGGATTTAACCATCCAATTGTAGTTAGTGTGACTCTCATTTTGTGATTGAGCAATGAGCTCTAGGCAGCTGGCCTTTCTGCATGTGCAGAATCCATATTGTACACACATACTATCTCCAGTAGTATCATTTGATTGTGGGTAAGGCTTCCCACCGTGGTTTTTCCCCTTACAGGGTTTCCACGTACAAATATTTGTGTCATGTGTTGTGGATGTTATTGTCTTTTTGTTCCATGCATTAATCTTTATCGGTACTATAATTAATTGATAAAACTGTCTACCGACACAAAGTTCGGTTTACCGACATTAAGCATTAAGTTTTGGTTAAGTTAATTTTGGTGGAATTTATTGGACAACTGATTCACTCCCCCCCCCCCTCTCTGTTGTCTCCGGGACCTAACAATTGGTATCAGAGCATAGTCCTCTTTTTGTAGAAGTTTAACACCTTGAGGAGATCCAATGTCTTCTAACTATTTCAGGAAGGAGAGTCTGAAACTTGATGGAACAAACTATGGCATATGGAAGATCGGGATGGAGACACATTTGAACTGCATTGGAAAGGATATATGGGATGTTACAAAGAATGGCTATATTTCTCCTACTCAAGGTCAACCTAATCCACTAACCTTGGCTAAAGATGAGGAAAATGATTGCAAAGGAAGAGAAGTACTTTTGAGCGCATTGTCAGATCAGCAGGTCATGGGATTGTCAGACAGATCTACTGCTAAAGCTATTTGGGACAAACTAGAAACATTGAATGGAGGAGATTCCACAGTCAAAATTGCAAAACTTGAATGCTTCCGGGTCAAGTATGAAAGTCTGAAAATGGAAGAAGATGAAAGAATTTCTGCTTTTATGGAAAGAGTAAATGAAATTGTTTTAGGTATACAATGTTGCACAGAGGAATCTTAAGTGAAGATGATATTGTTTCTAAAGTTTTAAGAGCTTTGCCACCGGAATATAAAATGAAAGTTACAGCTATAAATGAATTGAGAACAATGCCTAATGCATCAGTATCTAGAGACCCTTTGGTTGGAAAACGTTCAACTTTTGAACTTGAGGAATTTGGTCTTGTTACTACTATCAAGACAGATCTAGCTTTCAAGGCATCATCATCAACTACAGCATCATCATCATTATCTGATAAATCTGATTGGAAAGCCTTCTATGCAAGAGAACTTGAAGAAAGCAGGAGAGAAAATGAAGAACTTGAAGAACTTGAAGCACTATTTGCAAGGAAAATGCCTAAAGGTCCAACTGGAAGTAAGTATGAAGGTAAAGCACCCTTTAAATGTTTTAACTATAATGAGATTGGTCATATGGCTTCTAGATGCCCTTATAGACATGCAAGATTAAGAGAAGAAGCTAAAAGAACATATAAGCCTAACCCTAATTATCAGAAATACAAGTTCAAGAAGAATAGAGACAAATCTTGTTATTATGTTGATGAAGGAGTTACTGATGATTCTGATGAGGATCCGGTAGACAATGGATGGGCTTTTGTTGCTATAACAGAAGATCAACTAACACCTACTCTTCAACCGGTAGAACAAGCCCTGGAAGCTAAAGTTGAAGATAAGGATGAATGGATCATTGATTCACGATGTTCACATCACATGACTAGTGATAAGAGTAAATTCTTAACCTTTCAAGATTACAATGGAGGTCTAGTAAGATTTGGAGATGATAAATTTTGTTTGATCAAAGAAAAAGGATCTATATCTTTTGATGGTAAGCACAATACTAATAATGTTTACTATGTTGAAGGTTTGAAGCATAATCTTTTGAGTGTTGGTCAATTAGTTGAGAAAAGATTTCAGTTACAATTCAAGAATGGTAAATGCAAAATCTTAAATAGAACTGGTTTGGAAATTGCAACCGGTAATCAGACTAGAGGTAATATCTTTCATTTGAACAACAATGAGAAAGCATGTTTGATTGCACATATTGATGAAAGTTGGTTATGGCATAAGAGACTTTGTCACATAAATTTTGATTGCATTGTGAAAATCAATACAACTAAGGCAGTTAGAGATTTACCTAAGATTGTTAAACCTCACAATTTGGTATGTAAGGAATGTCAATTTGGAAAGAAAGTTAGAGCAACTTTCAAGAGTATTCCAGAGAAGTCTAACAATGTTCTTGATTTAATTCATACTGATTTATGTGGTCCAGCAAGAACTAGAAGTATACAATCTGATAGGTATTTTATGCTAATCATTGATGACCATTCTAGAATGTGTTGGGTTACTTTTCTCAAGGAAAAATCTGAAGCATTTGGGAAATTCAAACTATTCAAGGTGATGGTAGAAAATGAAACCGGCAAGAAAATCAAATGTTTGAGACCAGATCAAGGAGGTGAATTCACATCTAAGGAATTTAATACATTCTGTGAAGTGAATGGGATCAAAAGACAATTATCATCACCCCAGACACCCTAGCAGAATGGAGTTGTGGAAAGGAAAAACATAACTATCTTGGATGCAACCAGAAGTATGATATCAGAAGAAAATCTACCTCATATATACTAGAGAGAAGCGGTCAATACAACAGTTTATACATTTAACAGAGTTCACATCAGAGGTGAAACCGGTAAGACCCCTCATGAACTATGGTTTGGTAATACTCCTACTCTTAAATATTTCAGAATATTTGGAAGTAAATGTTATATTAGAAGAGATGAGTATATTGGAAAATTTGATCCTAGAAGTGATGAAGGAATATTTCTTGGTTATTCATCTAAGAGCAAGGCATATAGATGTTTTAACAAGAGATTGCAGAAAATTGTTGAGAATGCAAATGTGAAGATTGACGAACAGTTTAGAGGAAATTCAAGGTACACAAACTTTGAACTGGCAATAGAGATAATCACAAATGAACCTATTATGAATACACCAGTATAGAATGTTGATCCAGTTACACCGACATCATCTGAAGATTCAACTGTTAGTAAAGAACAACAGCAAGTGAAAACACCTCGGTATGTAAGACTGAATCATTTTGAAGATCAGATAACTGGAAACAAATTTCAAGGAGTTATGATTAGAGGAAGATTGGAAAATGAAGAGGTATGTCTTATTTCTCAAATTGAACCTACATCAATTAATGAGGCATGTGAAGATAAATATTGGATTAAAGCTATGGAAGATGAATTAGAACAAATTGAAAGGAATAACACTTGGTCATTAGTTCCCCGGCCTAAAGACAAAAAGGTAATTGGAACTAAATGAGTTTTCAAGAATAAACTTAATGAAGATGGTAAGGTGATCAGAAATAAAGCAAGATTAGTGTGTAAGGGACATTCACAGAAAGAATGAATTGATTGCAATGAAACTTTTGCACCAGTAGCTAGAATTGAGGCAGTCAGACTCTTATTGGCTTTTACAGCACACAAGAACTATAAAGTATATCAAATGGATGTTAAATGTGCATTTTTGAATGGAGATATTGAAGAAGAAGTTTATATTGAACAACCTAATGGATTTTCTTTGACAGATAACAAGGACAGGGTTTGTAGGTTAAGGAAAGCTTTACATAGATTGAAACAAGCCCCTAGAGCTTGGTATGCTAGATTGGACAAAAATCTTTTGAAGCTTGGATACACTAAAGGTAATGCTGTCAACAATCTATACTAAAAAGTAACTAATGATGACATCTTGGCTATTGAATTTTTTGTTGATGATATAATATTTGGAGGAGAAGATGGATTGTGCAAGGATTTTTCTAACAAAATGCAGCAAGAATTTGAAATGTCTATGATTGGAGAGATAAAATTCCTTTTAGGATTGCAGATCTCATGGACTGATAAAGGTATATTCCTATGTCAATCTAAGTACTTGAAGGAATTACTAAAGAAATTTGGCATGTAAAACTATAAACTGGTAAACACACCCATGACCTCAACTGATAAATTATCTTTGAAGGATGAATCAACACCTGTTAATCCGACTAGATATAAGTCTATGATAGGAGGTTTATTGTATTTGACACAAACAAGACCTGATATTATGAATGCAGTATGTATTGTTTCAAGATTTTAGAGTAATCCTAAAGAAAATCATGAATCAATAGTAAAAAGGATTTTTCAGTACCTACAAGGCACTACAAATCTTGGTTTACAGTATCCTAGAGATGAAAATTTTGACTTATGTGCATACACAGATGCTAATTGGGCAGGACATGTGGATGATAGAAAGAGCACTACTAGAGGAGCATTTTTTCTTGGTAGCAGACTAATTTCATGGTTGAGCAAGAAACAAAGTTGTACAAGTCTATCAACAACAAAATCAGAATATGTTGCAGCAACAACTAATTGTACACAGGTATTATGGATCAAGCAAATGTTGAAGGACATAAAGGTAAAATACAAGGAACCTATAACTATCTACTGTGATAATATGGCAGCAATTGATATATCAAGGAACCCGATATTTTACTCTAAGACTAAACATGTTTCTTTAAAATTCAATTTTCTAAAGGAGAATGTTGAAGCAAAAGAAGTGAAATTGATTTATGTGAATACTAAAGAGTAGATTGCAGATATTTTTACAAAGCCTTTGCCTAAGGAAACTTTTGAGTATCTCAGAGAGCAACTTGGAGTCCTACCCCCACCAGTAGAGACTTAGACAGTTGATGTGTGTCATCAACCAACATAATTAACAAAGAAATCTTTTTTTGGCTTTGATGAGGAGAGCTACTTCTCAGGGGGAGTAGTTGGTATAATAAATTGGTATTTTGTATATGAAATTAGTTTTTGTAATGCTTTGGCATTTGATGTCAGAGGAGGAGAGATTGATATAGAAAAATACATTATCCCTTGGGGGAGAGATTGTTACTTTGGGGAGAGATTGTTGGAGAGATTGATTACTCTCTGTATCTGTATTTTCATTTGTATTTTCATTTCTGGTTAATGGTCTCTTTGGGAGATTGTTGGTTTTTGGTTTTTGGCATTTCTGTTTTGGCACTTTGATGGTTTTTCCATCTTGTGTTGCCATCAATGACAATGGGAGATATTGTTGGTATTTTGGATATGTTGATATGGTTTTGTCATTGATGTCAACACATGTCATCACTTGTCAACACTTATCAACACTTGGAGATCTTTGTTATGTTCACTTGCAAGTCAGAGACGTATGCACAGTCATCGGTATTTGGTTCACCGACAGATTATATTGTTCACTGGCACTTGGAATGACTTGGAAACTACTTGGTTATGTCGAAGACATTATTTGATCACTTGGTTTTGGTGATTTGGTTATTGGTTTATTCGGGTTTGCATATTTGTTTTTACCGGCAAATAGGTCCAGATAATGCACCGACAGACACATCTATTCCAGATCAACACGACACGTTATGGAGATGATTTATTATTATTTTAAATGCATTGAGCTGACATCATGCATCAGATATTGATTTATTTGTAATTGATTTTATTGAAATATCTTTTTAGTGAGCCAACCTATTCAATTTGGTCTTAGGTTATGGTTAAAATGTAAGATCTCGTTTGTGAGATTAAAGTGTGAATGCGAAAAGGATTGCAATAAGGTATATGCGAAAATAAGTAGAGCTATACACATAGACATCATTTGAAAGTTGAAGGAAGGAATTTGTGAAGGCAATCAGAACTAAACTAGTACTAAATCTAACATATGAAGATGTTATTTTATGCAGTACATTATCATTGGATTTAACCATCCAATTGTAGTCAGTGTGACTCTCATTTTGTGATTGAGCAGTGAGCTCTAGGCAACTGGCCTTCCTACATGTGCAAAATCCATATTGTACATACATACTATCTACAGTAGTATCATTTGATTGTGGGTAAGGCTTCCCACCGTGGTTTTTCCCCTTACAGAGTTTCTGCATACAAATATTTGAGTCATGTGTTATGGATGTTATTGTCTTTCTGTTCCATGCATAAATCTTTACCGGTACTATAATTAACTGATAAAACTATCTACCTACACAAAGTTTGGTTCACTGGTATTAAGCATTAAGTTTTGGTTTAGTTAATTTTGGTTGAATTTATTGGACAACTGATTCACCCCCCCCCCTCTCAGTTGTCTCCGAGACCTAACAAAAGTTTCCTATAGATCCAACCTAAAACCATTCTTCTCAAAGAAACATCCACACCAAAATCATTCATTTTTAAAATATAAATGGAACTTTTTGTTAGCCCTAGAATGTGGAATACATTAGTGATAGTTTTCACTTGTGCTATTGAATATCACATTTCCACCAATATGACCCATTCTACAATGTCACAATTTCCAAGAATTAGATTTTTTAGTTACATTCAAATAGTTACACAAATTTGTGCTTCTATCTTAAACAAGGTTCCACATCATGTGCCCTGGCCAGTATAAAATTTCCTCTAGCAAACATAAAAGCACTCTTTTCACAGCATCATGCACACCAAAATCATAAAATATTTAAATCAAAATTTTTACAAGCCCTAGAATGTGCAATACATTAGTGAGAGTTATCACTTGCAAAATTGAATATCACATGTTTATCTCCCTAATCATGTTCTAAGTGATATCATCACTAGGGAAAACTTTCCGACCATAATCACTCCTTATGAGGTGTCGTGTGGTAGGAAGCACCTAAATAAATTAACCAAGAATTATCACTAGAAATGTTAGCTAAATTTAAAAATTGATTCATGTTAGAGCATTTTAGCAAGAAATTTTCTTTTTCATCTAGAGTTATGCTTTTCTATCTAGCATCATACTTTTTTTATCTTAAGTTCACTTAGGGATACATTAGTTTAGCTTTAGTTGAGCTTTATTTAACTCCTTCATTCTTTACTTTAATTCTCCTAATTATATATTAGGACATCTCTTGCTTTCTAACAAAGAAAACCTTTATGCATTGTAATCTTCATTCTGTAATCTTTTCTTTTGAGAAATATAGCAAATTCTTTTGTGCTACTCTAATTTGTGAAAGGCATTTTAGTTTGTTGTTTGATCTTACTAGGTTGTGTTGTAAAATTTTAACATGATATCATAGCATGGATTCAACCTGAAGCAGTCACTGGTTAGGAGGGACCTCAAAGAGATCAATCCGGACTAATCAGTAAGAGTAAACACAATGAAAACACAAGAAAATGATGGAGGCAATGCAGAACGGATTGAATTATAACATGCAAACTGATTACAACCAACTGGTAACAACCGAGTTCTAGAAACTGGCTCCCGAGCCTGCTAGAACATTCTCAAAGTACAAAATAGATCACAACCGGGACCTCAAATTTCAAGATCTATCTTCTATGCTTATTCTAACTATCTCCCCCCATACTAATGCTCTATTACAATGATTTGTATGATCCAAGGGGATCTGGTCGACCCAAAAAGGATCACAACCCGAAGAACAAGACCTAACGTGCAAAACCAACAAGGTCAATCTCTACCAAGAGATTCCTCCAAAAAATCCAAAGGATGAAGAGTAGATCATGGGAAAAGGTTGTCCACAAGCCAAGGAACATTAGAATCAATGCTCAGGGCTCTGCAAGCTACGAAAGGGATCCAGTAGGTCACCAATGCAAATAGGTCCAGGCAACTGGTAACAGGAAACTGCCAATCGGTAACATGAAACTGTCTCAAAAACTGGTAGCAATATCTTGTCAGAAAATGATCCAAATGCTCAAAGGTTTGAAAATAAGGAAGATGATCAAGTCTTCAAGTAAAATCCCACTCCACAGGTTCCAGTGAGCCAATCTAGGACACAGAGAAATAAATTTTGAGACTAAAAACAAAAGAAAAATAGAAAGGAAATATTTTTGGTTGATGCAAACATGCCATGAACCAGGGATGCTCCTACATCAAACATCCGAGGTTGTTAAAAAAATGGTAAGTCTCTCACTTTGTCAGGGTCAGAGGAAAACCAAGGTGGTCTACCTCTACCTAAGAAATCCAAGATGAATCATCAATTGGCTTGTCCTTCCACTTCACAAGATATTCCTTATACTAACTGCTCTAGGTACTATGCCCAATCCTACTGTCCAAAATGTATTCAATCTGATCCGGTTCCTTCCGAGGCAACTGTATCTCCAAGTCTGCAATACTGTCCTCACTAAATTATGGTTCATGATACTCATGAAGATCTGCAATGTTGAACACGAGAGAAATACTCAGACTATCCAGTAACTCCACTTCATATGCGTTCCCAGAACTGAACTTTCTCAAAATCTTGCAAGGTCCAAACTTTCTCATTTGCAATTTGTTATTGTAGACACCTAAAATTGTCATGTCTAATTAAATAAATATTTTATTTATTTAATTATTTTAGCCTAATTCTTCTATTAATTAAATAAATCTTTATTTATTTAATTAATTCATTTATCCTCTTCTAGCCTTATTTCTCATTTAAATAAATACATTTATTTATTTAAATTATCCTTTTCCTAAATTAAATAAATTTCTTATTTATTTAATTGATCCCACTTCCTCTATTAATTAAATGAATCTTTATTTATTTAATTAATTCATTAGCCTTTTCTACCCATGACACATGTCATTCATCTCTTAATTCATACACTACCTACCCCTTTCATTATTTTATTATTTCTTCTACCTACCCTCTAATCATAGCCGACCTCTTTTACACCTCTCAATCTTATCCCTCCATTTCATATAGTGTCTTCTATATAAGGAGACTCTTTCTTCATTATCAAACCCCTCGCTGACTACTTGATCAATTGACTACACTACGCTTTGCACTTTCATATGCGATCCTACTTGCAACCACATTTTGTTATTTGTTGAGCTCTTGTGCACATAAAATCTGAGAGCAAATATATCAAGCAAGATCAATGGAGATAGGAAGAATGGAGATCCAAACCCTATTGGACATGTGATGGTATAATCTTTATGATTTCATTTGATTTGCATTGTCTTAGGTAATCTTCATATGTTATGGTGGATCTTTGTTGTTGTTAGGCTAGGGTTTTGTGGTTGAATCTATTTAGTCTTTCAATATTGTTATTATTGTCATCCATTTTCACCATATACATTTTGGCACACCCGGTGGGACTCTTGTCCCTTTGCATTTAACATCCTTGTTGCAAATTTTGTGTCTTGAAGTTGCAGATCTAACATTTTTCGACAGCATTTTGATATTTTTGCGTCTGCGTACTTTCGGATCGCGTTTTTTGGTTTTATGTCGCGTCTGTGCACTTCCGGATCGCGTTTGTGACTTTCTTCCGTGTCTGTGACATCTGGAACCGCGTTTGCATCTGCGACACTATTTCATCTTTTTTTTTGCAGATTCTAAAAATCGCGTTTGTGATCTCCAGTCGCGTCTATGGGGTTTGTAGGCACATCTGCGTCCAAAAGCCGCGTCTACGTTACAGAGTGACGTCTGTGTCTCATAGAAGTGCATTTGTGTCTCAAAGCCACGTCTATGTATTTTACCCATGTTTGTGCACACTAATTCCATTTTTAGGGGTTTTTCATTGATTCAATTTTAAACATTCGGTTTTCAGATCTAGTTTATTTTGAGCTAACATCTTTAGATCTAGCTAACGAAATTGGTGCAGCTTGTCTTGAAAGCAACATCATTTTGTCGAAGGCCCCTATTTTCACAAAGTCTTTTGGATCTAAAATTTACCTAACTTGTGTGCTTGCATGAAGGGGTGATTATTTCAAACAATCCAAACTACTAATAAATCTTTGTTGCAGGTCCTTGACAAGGGTTTTTGATTTTTATTGTGTGCCTTGTTTTCATAGACTAGCAAACACTTCAATTGGTGCACTAAAATTGAATCATTTTCTTTTGTGTCTTGAGCAATAGACTATTTTTGTTTAATCTTTAGAGGGCTTGTCTTCTCGTGTGGTCATTAGGACTACTAGTGAGAAGAGAACGACCCAAGTGGTAGCGAGGAAAACCCACCTCTTCCGAACCACTATAAACAACTATATTCATGGTGAAAACTATGGATAACATGTGTTGATTAGTTCATACTGACACTATGTCTCCCCATAAACCCATTTGATCAAATTTATTTGGTCAGTTGTAGGGCGTAACCCCTACCGGCTGGGAGCCTTTTGTATTTACAGAGTTGAAAGTGCCGCATGTATGGCCACACGAGTGGATGCCCTTACTAGCACCTTTTTGTTTTAGAAGCCAAAATCCTTCTAGTTGCTGGGGCAGGAGGACGGACCTCTCATAGTGGCCCACACACATATGGTTCTTAGTAGAGATACAAAGTTTGCCACGGGGAGTTTTCATGGGGACTGATGCTTGGTTGACCCGAGAAGTGAGTGTCGAGGGTGGAGCCAGTGAGGTCAAGCATCTAAGTATCCACTCTGAATAGCATAGCCTCAGGGGTAAAACCCCATGTGGGATCAACAACTATTATCTTGGCCAACCATAAGAATTATGCTTGACTTATTTTGAACAATCGAACATTCAAAACCAAACATCAAAACATTGTGTTTTTTGTGTCTTCAAGTGTATGCAAAACATTTTTACATCAAACAACACACTTTTCTTGGAGTTATATTTTTGAGTCTAGACACTTGCAATCATTGAGTCTTCATCAACACTGTGTCCTCTTGTCACGAAAAACAGTCAAACATTTAGATTTGGTCACAACAAAACAACTTCATAGATTGGAAAAACTTGCACAAATTTTGCAGAAACACGTCTGTGTCTGACATAATAGCGTCTGTGTCGTATAACCACGTATGTGAAGGGCAGAAACACGTCTGTGTTCCCAGAATCAACATTGCATTTACAAAATCGTAGAAGCGCGTCTGTGTTAAACAGAACCACGTCTATGTCAGGAAATCGCGTATGTGCAACATACAAGCACGTCTGTGTTAAAAATTGAAAAAATTTTATAGTCCAACAAACAAACACAGTCAGTTTTGGAATTCTTCAGCTTCCTAAGTTATTTCTCCAGGTTTTCATCTAGCATTCAACCTGTCTTTGGGTCTCACACAGGCCATCATTGCTTTACAACTTACATTACATTCATATTTGCCTAAACTTGAGTCAAAAGGTCACTTGCTTGTCCTCATCATACTTTGTCAATACATTACATACAACAACATTTTGCTAAGTGGTCCCTTATCAAGGTCTATCACCTTTGGGTCTCATTTGGTCTTACTTAGAGTCAAGGTCAACTTACCTCATCAAGAGAAACTATCATCTCTTTGGAGGTCAATCCTACTCTACTACATACATACTTGGTCTTACACTTTGGACATTGCAAGTACACCTCAGATTCATTTACATTCCATCCAACTCTTGGTCTTCCATACTCTTTCCATTTTCATCTAGTTTCACACATCTTGGTCAATACCTAGTTCATGGTTGAAACCCATTCCCAAAAATCTAGGAGAGAAACTAAAGAGGCTCAAGAGTCCACAAACATGAGTTCCTATGAGTATGACAATGATATCTTTTTCAATTCTAATCATACTACATTACCTGACATGGATGCTTATAGAAACAATCCAAATGTTGAGAAAATGGACACTACAAACAATAATGACACACACAATGACAATATGGACAACTTTTCTGTACATTCAGCAGAAGTGGAAGACACCATTATGAATCCTCATTTCAATTGATTGGTTGAGGAAATAATGAGGAGAGATAGACAATATTTTCTACAAGTGATGGCACAAAGTGGAACCAAGATCCCTCATGATTTTGACATGTCTCAAATAATGGAACATAGACATTTGCAACAAACTCACTCCAACATGGATCAAAGGAGGCCTAATAGTGGAGCAATAGAGGACCACATATGGTGCCTGAATCACCATCATCTTTGTTTCAAAAACCAGAGGTCCCACATACACATGGTCAAACATATGATACTCACATTCGCAGACCATTATGGAAGTCTTATGCAGAAAGATATGCTCAATCACATACCAATGCTAAGGATCAACCACCAAAGCAATTGGATATTCAAAGGCATGCTCAAAATTTGGACACAAGGAAACCCCATGTCAAATTTGGGGGCAACACACTAGAACAAACTCATGACATTCCTATAGAGTATGGTATACATGGACAAAGCAGATATTCCATTCCTCACCATGACTCTATACAAAGTGGTCCATATACGCAACATCATTATAGACCTCCTCCATATGAACATGTGTATGATCAATATCATCCATATATGCAACATGCTCCTCCTCCAATTGGTGCCTCAAGCATGGGGTATGGTCCAAGAAGTCGATCTCCACCTAAGAGCAATTTGGAGCAACAAATCAGGGACTTACAAAAGAAAATGGAGGACATAAATACACTGAAACCAACATACACAATGAGAGACATATGTCCTTATCCATTTGACAAGAGTATTCCAATGCCTCCTTTTCCTACACACTTTGTGACACCTAAGTTTGATAAGTATAGAGGAAAAGGGGATCCTAAGGCACACATAAGACATTTTTTCACAACTTGCATTGAGGTAGCTTCAGAAGAGACATATCTGATGAGGTTATTCCCACAAAGCTTAGGTGATCAAGCTATGGAATGGTTCTCCCAACTTCCACCTAGTATTAAGTCATGGGGTGACTTAGCAGAGGCATTTATTCAACATTTCTCCTACAACATAGAGACAGACATATCAGTCACTACTTTGTGCAACACCAAGCAAAAGGATGGAGAATCTTTTTCATCATTTTTACAAAAATGGAGAATTCTAGCTAGCAGATGCTCTTGTGAAATTCCACAAAAACAAATGGTAGAAATGTTCACCCAAAATGTTAACAAGGACATTGGTTATGACCTAAGAAAAGGTTGTTTGTCCAACTTCAAGGATGTCATTGAAAAAGGCTTAGCAATAGAAAAGGTCCTAATTGAACAAGGAGTCATTAAGATATTCAAGGAAAACAAAGATGATTTTAAAGGAAAAGACAAGCCAAGATTTTGGAATAAAAACAAGAACACAGTCAATGATGGTGTTGTTGATGCTAATACGGTACGACCAAAAATTGTTTTTTCTAGATCAAGTTCTACAAACAATCAAGTGAATACTCAAACAACTTCTAGATCACGAAGGAAGTACACCCCATTGGGAGAACCACTTGAGTCAATTTTCAAGAAGCTAGTGGCAAACAAAGTAATCACAATTCCAGATTTTCCTCCATATGAGCCAAAGGTCAAACCAAATTGGTGGAATGATGATGAGTATTGTGAATTTCACAAGAGCAAAGGACATAAAACAGGAAATTGTCATCGACTGAAGAACATCACACAAGATCTCATTGATAGAGGTGACATTGAGATTGAAGGACACTCATCCAATCAAGAACATGAGATGTTTAAGGAACCATTCCCAAAACATGACAAGGGAAAAGTTGTAGCCACAGATGACCAGACCAACTATACCAGGGCATCTTATAACTATGATTCAACTATCAATCACATTTCGATGGACAATTATGTCTCTACTATTATCATCAAGGACAAAAACCCTAAGAATTCTACCCAAAGACCCAAGATTGTCCTAAAAGGAATTGGATCTTCTTCCGAACCTACCTCTGAATGTAATGTCACAACTCGTCGAGGTAAATTCACTTTGCAAGGTGCTCCAGCTAAAAACACTGCTTCCTCATCAACCAAACCTGAGTATGACCTTGTAGAACAGTTAGGGAAGACACCCGCACTCATCTCCATCCTTGAGCTTTTATGCATATCTCCTGCACATAAAGCCATTCTTGATAAAATCTTGAGAGACACTCCTGTCCCTACTGATATGAACGTGGACCAGTTTCAAGCCATGGTGGGATACCTTTCCATTCCACACTCTCTTACATTCACAGAAGGTGATGACACCTCCATAAGTCAGCCACATAATGCACCACTACACATTGAAGCCTTCATACACAAACATAGAATCAAACAAGTCCTAATAGATGGAGGAGCAGGTCTAAACATTTGTACATTGAGCACTATTAAACAATTGGGATATTCTGATAAAGCTGTGAATTCTACAAACAAAATTACCATCAAGGCATATGATGATGAAGAGCGTTCATCCAAAGGCACAGTCACCTTGCCTCTCAGAGTTGGGCCAGTTACGAAGGATGTGGTTTGTCAAGTCCTAGACCTAGATCTCACATACAACATATTGCTAGGGCGTCCTTGGATTCATGAAATGAGGGCAGTCCCATCTACATATCACCAATGCATTAAGTTTCCTCACAATGGAGTTGAGATAACAGTTAATGGTGATCCTAATCCGTTGATATACTGTAATAACTTGAGATCAAAAACTGAGACCATCATTCCCAGTAATCGCGAAGCTGTTCCTTCTTCAGCATACATTGATCCTGAGTCATTAAAACCCTCGACATCAAAACAAGGTGAGCTTAAAGGAAAATTTCAGGACAAGGGCATGGGTGAATACACTTTGAATCAAACCATGTGCTTACAACAAGTCATGAGTTCACCAAAAGAATATGGAAGACCACATCCTAATAAACAGGTATCTATCATTGTACTCAAATGGGACCCTGCTATCTTTCAAAAATGGGGTGAACTGGAAGAGGAAGACTTATACAAAATGCTTTACAAAGACCTTGAAAATGATACACAAGATAACATCAGTATACCATGTGAGAAATATGGCAAAGGTTTCAAGATCCTACAAAAATTTGGGTATGACAGCAAAAGTCCTCTTGGGTTAAGAAAGGAAGGCATCATTGAACCTTTACAACCTGAATTGACATTCAAAAAGGAACGCTCGAAGGGACTTGGTTTCGTGACTTCAAAGGTCCACACTCAAAGGACAGAACAAGCATTACAAATCAAAGCTACCAAAATTCAACAAGAGAATCGCTATTCCACAGACTCCAATGAATGGGAATGGGGTTCAGACAAATCCTCCAGTGACTACGAGCTCACCAAGACATTCAGAGAGCCAGATGAACCCACAGAAGAAGAGGAATTTTATGAAAAATTCAAAGTTGGTCAAGAAATAACCCTTGAGGATTCCACACAGTCCTTGTCTCTAGGTTCTAGGTTGAAATCACATAGAATGAGAACACCTGTCCCAGAATGCGCTACTAGTGATGATAATTTGGATTCGTTCATGATCGAGACTGATGAGGAGAGTGCCAACGATGACCTCGATAACTACCTCGACATACCTAAATATAACTCCGTCTTCACTCTTAGCCCCGCTAACTTCGAAGACATTAAAGGCCTTCCCCTTGTCCAACACCAACTTATTGACTGGGATCATGAAGGACCTTCACAGTTTGACACATTCCAAAATGATGAAGCTTTTATTGACTATCTTGGCATACGAGATGATCTTCCCCCTAGGGACCATAAAGTAGGATACACTATAGAACTCAATAGCGTGGCATATTTCGGTGAGGGTGTCGGGCCTTCTAGTCGCAAAAATATAAAAATAAAAACAAACCAAGGGTCTTATGGCGAAAACCACAATGTGGCGTTGTCTGATCCAAAAAAAGTAAAAAGAAAGGATGTATCTGAGGGCAAAAACCTCTCAGAGGCACCGGAAGATGGAAGGCTCGACATTCTTCCAGCGTCATATGAAGAAAAGTCATCCATGTTGGTAGAGGAGACTATCAAAAGAAACATTGGCACAAAAGAGGTTCCACATAGCATATTCCTGGCTCAATCTTTGACGGAGTCAGAAAGGTCAAAATTCATAAGTTTCTTCACAAAATGACAAATCAACTTTGCATGGTCATACACTGATATGCCTGGATTGGATCCGGATTTGGTAATGCATCATTTGACAGTTAAACCGGGGGCAAAACCAGTGAAACATAAATTAAGAAAGATGCACCCACAAGTCGCATTATTGGTCAAAGCAGAGCTTGAAAAATTATTGGATGTCAGATTCATATGCCCAATTGATTATCCTGAATGGATCTCCAACTTAGTACCTGTCAGTAAACCAGATCGCAACATTAGAATATGTACAAATTTCAGAGACATCAACAAAGCTTGTCCTAAGGATGACTTCCCATTACCAAACATAGATTTGATTGTAGATCTCACAATAGGTCATGAAATGTTATCGTTGATGGATGGATTCTCTAGTTATAATCAAATAAAGATTGCATCTGAGGATCAACACAAAACATCATTCACTTGTCCTTGGGGAACTTTCTGTTGGAATGTCATGCCCTTTGGGCTAAAAAATGCAGGCGCTACATATCAAAGAGCCATGACTACTATCTTTCATGATCTCATGCACGTAACTGTGGAAGATTATGTCAACGACCTCTTGGGCAAATCAATAGATAGAAATACACATTTGGACATACTTTCAGTCGTCTTTGATCGGTTGGAAAAATACAAAGTAAGATTAAACCCCCAGAAATGTGTCTTTGGAGTAACCTCTGGGAAGCTCCTAGGATTCATTGTATCAAAAAGAGGAATGGAAGCCGATCCAGCAAAAGTCAAGGCCATCCTAGAGATGCAACCACCAAGAAATATCAGTCAACTTCTCTCTTTACAAGGGAGACTTTAGTCCATATGAAGATTCATAGCACAACTTGTAGATAAATGTAATCCCTTTTAGCACTTGCTACATAAAAACATCAAATTCAAATGGGATGATAACTGTCAATAGGCTTTCCAGATACTCAAAGATTATCTTCTGAATCCGCCAGTTTTGATGCCACCAGTTCCAGATCAGCCTTTATTATTATACATATCAACTACTTCAACAGCACTGGGGGCACTCTTAGCACAACAAGTTGCTGGGGGCAAAGAAAAGGCAGTATACTATATCAGTCGCACATTAGTGGGATATGAGCTAAACTACACTCCAATTGAGCGTGCATGTCTCACTGTGGTCTTTGCTTCGTAGAAATTATGACATTACATGCTAACTCATAAGACTAAGTTGGTTGCAAGGATCGATCCATTGAAATACCTTCTCAATAAAGCAACACTTACTGGGCGACTAGCCAAATGGGTAATGATCCTGAGTGAATTCGACATCGAGTATGTGGATAGAAAAGCAATAAAAGGACAAGCTATCACGGATCAATTAGCAGATGCTCCCATGATAGATGATGTTCCTCTAATTTTAGAATTTCCAGACGAATCCATTATAACAGTGTCACATGCAAAGCCATGGCAACTATACTTTGACGGCTCATACACACAGCATGGGGCAGGAGCTGGCATCCTCTTCATAACTCCTCAAGGGGATTCTATACCAAAATCATATCGATTATCATTTCCTTGCACTAATAATATATCAGAATATGAGGCATTAACAACTGGATTACGGATTGCGGTTCAGTGGAAGATCCAAGAACTTCGTGTTTTTGGGGACTCTCAACTTGTAATCCATCAAGAAACTGATGATTACCAAACAAAGGATGAGAAATTAATGCCTTACAAAAGAACGGTGGATGACCTGAAACAACATGTCACAAAGATAGACTTTGAGCAGATACCAAGAGAGCAGAATCGAGCCGCAGATGCCATGGCTACAATTGCTTCGCTAATCTATCTACCTCCGAATGAGACCCACTATGAGTTCTTGGTGGATAACCTTTTGGTTCCCTCATATGAAATCACTCCTACTGAGATGATATGTGTCGTTGGTCCTAAGTCCTAGTTATATGGTTCCATTTTCACATACCTTCGTGACAATACCCTACCTCTTGATCTATCCAATAACCAACGTCACACTTTCATTCGCTAATCTTCTCAATACATCATTTTAGTTGATATCCTATACCGTCGAGGTCTAGATGGCACTCTTCTTAGATGTTTGGAAAGAGACGAAGCTCAGATTGTGTTACGTGAAGTACATGAAGGGATATGTGGTCCACATTCTAGTGGTCCTACCTTAGCTAAGAAACTCATCAAGACTGGATATTACTAACCCAATATGGAAAAAGACTCATATCAGTTCATTAAGAAATGTAAGCAATGTCAACTTCATGGAGACCTCATTCATGCGCCAGCACAAGAACTTCAACCAATTGCGACTCCTTGGCCCTTTTGTCAGTGGGGACTCGATCTCATAGGCAAGATTCACCCTCCATCCTCCAACGGTCATAAATTCATTATCACTGCCACAGAGTATTTCACAAAATCGATCAAAGTCGTGCCTCTCATGCAAGTCACTGGAAAATAGATTGCTACATTCATTCTCAACTATATCATTTGTCGATACGGTATTCCTGTTTCCATTATCACCGATAACGGGCGTCCCTTCAAAAATTAGGATGTTTGTGAACTCTGTGACCGCTTCCATATTTCCCATCCTTTCTCCACACCATATTACCCCCAAGGTAACAGTCAAGCTGAGGCGTCTAATAAAACAATCCTTAAAATCTTAAAAAAGACAGTCGACGACATCGGCCATAATTGGCATATCCAACTTAATCCTACACTTTAGGCCTACCGCACAAGTGTCCGCACACCTACAGGAGCTACACCCTATTCACTTTTCTATGGCACTGAAGCCATCTTGCCTATTGAGGTCGAGCTACCCTCTTTACGAGTCTCTTTGCAAAACATTATCAGTGATGAAGACTATAGGGTCTCTCGCTTACAAGAACTTGAACTATTAGATGAACGAAGACAAACTTCTTTTAATCATCTCAAGGCTTATCAACAACGAATGAGTCGCAGCTACAATCACAAAGTCAAGCCTCGCACATTTGAGGTAGGTGATTTGGTTATCAAAGAAAACCCCAAAAATCAGCAAGACAGAGAGAAGAAGGGCAAGTTCAAACCAAACTGGCTTGGTCCTTACATCATTACAGTAGCATATGGATCTGGGGCATATCAGCTCTCAACTACAAAAGGTGAACCTTTGGAGGATCCTATCAACAACATGCACCTTCGCAGGTTTTACACATAGCTCTTCAGAGTATCCTAATTCAAAAATACAAAAAAAAAATTCAAAAATTTCAAAAATACAAAAAAATCATAAAAACATAAAAATCGTTACTTGTTGAAAACCTGGCAAACAGGCGCCTTGTGACAACAAAAAATTCAAAAAATAAAAAAAAAATTGAAAAACAGACAAACATTTCATCCAACGGTGAAAACCACTTCGGTGGCGCCCTGGGCAAGTACCATGGTGAAAACTGAGTCACCGGCGCCATGCGTAGAGACATTGCTCCTCCCTCCTTTAGGATTCACTTTCATCCTTTCACTTTGCACACACTCACGACCCATTCCCATCATGGCTTGTTATTGATCTACCCAAGATTGGTTCGCCATTCATAATAAATCTCCCTTTTCACCCCTTTCCATCCATAATAAATCAGATCTTATCTGTGGCTAAGGAAAATCCTATGTCTAGTGATGGGTGTGGAACTAAGAACATCACATGTTTTGAGGAGTACAGTTCCTCCAGCTTTCTTCAGTCTATCCGTGCACAATCCGTAATAAAGAAGTATTTGTGTCACTGATCCGTAATAAAGTTTCGTCTTCTCCGCAATAAAGTATCAGTTTCATGGATTCAGTCAGTTTTAGATGAGACATAGCAGTAATAATGGGCTTCAACAAATCAAATATTTCAACAGACTTAGACAACATTATGGTTCAATGCGATCTATCCTTTTTGTGAAAGTAAACATTGTGACCACAATCAAATAAGACTTATACAAGTGACAAGAGACACTAAACTTGAGGACTACAGTGGATGTTGGTGTCAAGTCTTGGTTTTCTTTTGATTTTATCTTTCTGGTGACATGTCTTTTAGCTTTTCCAGGATGTCTCTGACTAGAGATTCTATCTCCAGGATGTCTTTGACTAGAAAGGGGAGGATGGGGTATCGTCACCTATTTTTCTTTTGCTATCTGTGGATTGTCTCTTAGTAATGCTATGACTTGTCCAAGGATATGAGGACACTGAGAGTCTAGTATGAACTGGGGCATTCCTTGTTTGTGACTGTCTTGTCTCCATGCAAACAGGTACAATGACTTTCTAGGTTGAACATATGCCTCGATTGTCATAACCTATTTTGCCATAATAAAGCTCAATGATGATAACGCACAAGAAGCTCTTTTCACTTTCATATTTTCTATCTTCTATCCCCCTTTCTTGATCCATCGTCCTTCCCGAGTCCGTGTAGCCTACTATCACATAACTGAGTATAATGACATGCCAAAAACATTTGCATTTCATGTAGTTGCACCTACATTACCACATATTAAGCATTTCATACATACATATAGATATCACAATTGCATCACATCCTACACACAACACATATTAGCACATTTTGCAATCTCATTATGTAAATAATCATTTGCATTATCATATTCATTTGCATTTCATACATTCACATTTACATTTGCATAACATATTTAAAACATAAAAGAATGAAAAATATTACATTTCATCATGTACATATTTGCATCCATATCATAACAATTACATAAAACATACATCATTAAACATCTCATCACATAGGTACACATTCATATAGCTTCCGCAAAGATGAATCATCTCATATATATAAATATATAAAGTGTCATGATATAATGATGTCAAAATCATATGGCTACAATCACTCGTAGGTGTCTACATCATCATACAAAAATGGTACAATACTGATACATAGGGAGCCCTCTACGGCTATGATGAACTCCCTCCCTCGGAGCCACCTGGACTCGACAGAATCTAAGCCCTAGAAGGACCCGCCCCAGGATCATCCCTCATGTCCCCTCTATCTGGTGGTGGTGGAGGACCCATAACCCCACCGCTGGACGCCTGTCACCTCTAGCTCCCTCTCGTAGTCGTCGCTATCAGCAATGGCTTGTGGAAGCTCCTCACCCACTGCTCTGGTGGCACTGCCCCATAGTATAGGTCTCGCCAGTAACCTATCTCCTCCCCTGCCCGTAGAACATAGGCATATCTAGCCCCTGTATCCTCTATTGCCTGCCTCGCAGCCCTAAGTGTTGTCTCAACCTCAGTATAGCGCTAGATAGCCTGATCCTACTCATGCTCTGTCTCCCTCAGTCGCCTCCTGAGCCTAGTAGTCTCCCTCTCCAGGTCCTGGATCTCATCTGCCTGTCCCTGACAGATCTCTCTCAGCTCAACCAGCTCATCCTCCTCCACCTCGACCCCCTATGCCTCTGCCTGTGGCTCTACCTATGGCTCCCCTGTATTGGTGCATGTGCCTGTACCTGTACATGCCTCTGTCCCTATCCCTGCACCTGTCTAGGACCCTGTGCTACTGGCACCTGTAGTGGCAATCCACCCCAACCCCTCACCACCCGAGCCTGTCTCTCCTCCCCACCCTCTCTCCATGGAGCCACCCTCCTCTCTCCAATAGCACCTCGCCTCCTCCATCGGCCTCTCCCCCCACCATCTCCATCAACATCCTCATCTCCACCACCATCTCCATCTAGAAGCTCCCCTAGGTCTGTCAATCACGGAAAGGGATGCTCAACCCAATACGTAGTGTACTCGACATCCATACCTGCATCCTCAATATCTGACCACATGTCCCATGGCATCGACACTATCTCTACTAGTTGCGTCATGGCCTGATCATATGACAACAGTGGCCCAAAGTGTACCTAATCCCTGACTATCCGAGCATACATCCCAGAACCCTGTGGCATCCGCTGAATACGGCCAAACTGCCTACATACTTTGTTAATCAGCTGTCTCTCGAAAACATAGGGCATCCACCCAATCAGATATCTGCTTCGGAAGGTATACGGGAGATCCACTGCGTCCTCCTCCCACTGCTCACACCCAAGGTACGGCCTCCATATAACAGTGTCGATCTCATCTAGGACTCGAAGTCAATGCTCCAACCTGCCAATCCGTGGCTGTGATGTAATCATGTCATACAGATGAACAAAGCTGCGTCCATGACCCCTACCCCTGAAATGTATCGATCGAGTAACCGACAGATGCTCATAGGCCCATACCTGTAGCAATGTAACTCCGTAGCCCAATCCTACGGATCCATGATACACAAACTGATGTAGCTCGTAATACAAGTGTGACAGCACACACGGTCCCCAGAAATATCTGGTATGCTGTGTAACCAGTGTCTCCAAAGTGCTCCCCCAGCCCATAGCCAACCCTCATGTCGCCCTATCTGGACACATGAACCCACTGATCACTCCCCCTAGCACTACTGGTAGCGCTAATCCTGTAGTTGTCATGGTGTCCCAAGCCACATGTCCTGCCCTCATCTCCAGTCCTGGGTCCCAGAACACTCGTCTCAGGGCATCCCTATCTCCCTCTCGATCATAAGGAATCAACTCCCCATCGATTAGTATCCATAGAATCCTGTACACATCCTCCAAGGTGACTATCATCTCACCCATCGACAAATGGAACATGCACATCTCAAAGTGCCACCTCTCAGCTAAAGCAGTCAACAAACCCATGTTTGCCCAAAACTCAGGCACATACATAATGTATCACAAATCCATGCCCTCAATGGCAGCTTTGTCCTTGAATGTCAACTCTGGTCGCAACCTCTGAGTCGACGGGAATCTCTCTCGCGACTTTAGCATAGGCAAATACTCCTGCAGTCCAGCAAATCAATCATATCAGTCATAGTGACACTCACTGTTCATCACAAAGTGTTGCTTCTATCCTAGTGACACTCACTGTTCATCACAAAGTGTTGCTTCTATCCTAGTGGTACTCCATGTTTATTACAAAGTACTACGTGTTTGGCACTCCCTGTTCATCACAAAGTGTTGCTCGCATTTGCACTCTCTGTTCATCACAAAGTGTTGCTCATATTGGTACTCCCTGTTCATCACAAAGTACTATGTCTTGGTACTCACTGTTCATCACAAAGTGCCTTGATCTATCCTATCCTAGGGCCTCTGCTTGAGTGAATCCTCTTGAGTAGTTTCTTAATTGGCAACGTATGTTCTATCACAGAATTGTCAATCTTAGCCCTATTTGCTATCCTAGTCTTCCCTAGAGGACCTGCTTGAGTGTATCCTCTCAGCAGCTTATCCAATCGATAGCGTATGTTCATCACAGAACTGCCAATTTGACCTAGAAGACACAAATTCACATTTTTTGACACAAACGTGCTTTCATGATATAAACACGCTTAGAGACTGCATAAACGTGCCTGTTCTACACAGACGCGCCTGAAACACATAGACGTGCCTATGCTATGCACAGACACGCCTGTCTTGCACAAACATGCCTGCCTTGCACAAACAAGCCTGCACAGCGCAAACGCGATCACATCCTACACAGATGCCTTTTCCGGCACAGACGCGCCTGACATAAATACAGGCGCGCCTGGCACTAGCTCAAACGCGCCTACATGTTTTTGACATTTTTTGGCATTTTCCTAAAAGCACATTTATTGCGCTACCTAGCATGCATTAATGACAACATTTATTGCAACAAAGTACAAGGAGGTTTTGTGGTACTTACCGGCTCTCCTGCATCTGCTCGCCTCTGATATCGACGAACGCGATCGAATCTGTGAGCCAATGCCATCGCTACTGACTGATGCTACTCTATCTCGCTTTGCACTCTGATCTCATGGATGTGTGGATGACAATGAGGATGTTTTCCCCTTGTGGTCTATTTATAGACTGCCCTAGCCCTAGCCCTAGCCCTCATTTCTCGAGACAGTCTTCTTTATCCCGTGACTCTGTCACTCTATCCGGTCAGTCCATTCTAGCCTTTCTTTCTTATCGAGAGATTGTCTGCGATCTTTTCAGACATTTTTCATCCAATCTCTCGAGGGGGCATATCATTCCCATCTTGGGGCAACTTTGTATCAGTTCATATTATCTTCTTTGAAACAATGCGACAAGCTGCATTGTCTCAAAGAGGGGCAAAATGTAGACACCTAAAATTGTCATGTCTAATTAAATAAATATTTTATTTATTTAATTATTTTAGCCTAATTCTTCTACTAATTAAATAAATCTTTATTTATTTAATTAATTCATTTATCCTCTTCTAGCCCTATTTCTCATTTAAATAAATACATTTATTTATTTAAATCTTTTCCTAAATTAAATAAATATCTTATTTATTTAATTGATCCCACTTCCTCTATTAATTAAATGAATCTTTATTTATTTAATTAATTCATTAGCCTTTTCTACCCATGACACATGTCATTCATCTCTTAATTCATACACTACCTACCCCTTTCATTATTTTATTATTTCTTCTACCTACCCTCTAATCATAGTCGACCTCTTTTACACCTCTCAATCTTATCCCTCCATTTTATATAGTGTCTTCTATATAAGGAGACTCTTTCTTCATTATCAAACCTCTCACTGACTACTTGATCAATTGACTACACTACGCTTCGCACTTTCATATGCGATCCTACTTGCAACCACATTCCGTTCTTTGTTGAGCTCTTGTACACATAAAATCTGAGAGCAAATATATCAAGCAAGATCAATGGAAATAGGAAGAATGGAGATCCAAACCCTATTCGACATGTGATGGTATAATCTTTGTGATTTCATTTGATTTGCATTGTCTTAGGTAATCTTCATATGTTATGGTGGATCTTTGTTGTTGTTAGGCTAGGGTTTTGTGGTTGAATCTATTTAGTCTTTCAATATTGTTATTATTGTTAACCATTTTCACCATATACAGTTATAAGTTCCAACTGGGAATCTTTTTTTCTCAGATATACCATCACTTCATCACCAACTTCAAATTCCTTATGTCTCCTCTTCTCATCTGCCTTCTCCTTATACTTGTTATTCATGTCCTCCAAATGTTGCTTAACTTGAATATGTAAGTCCTTCATGTGATTTGCAAATTCTTCTTTTTCTGAACTTATTCGGTCTTCACTGCTAATATCTCTTAATTCTTATATACCTCTCGGATGCACTTCGGTAATAATCTCAAAAGGTGTTCTTTTGGTACTCCTGTTTACTGAATTATTGTAGGCAAACTCTGCTTGTGCAAGAATCAAATCCCCACTTTTGGTTTTATCTCCAACTAAACATCTAAACAAATTTCCCATGCTCCGGTTAACTACTTTTGTCTGTCCATCAGTCTGTGGATGAAAAGTATAATTGAACTTCAAATCTGTCTTCATCTTCTTCCAAAGTGTTCCCCAAAAATAGCCAACAAACTCAGTGTCTATGTCTAAAATTATACTCTTAGGTAATCCATGCAATCTCACTACTTCCTTGAAAAATAGATTTGTTACATGTAATGCTTCTGATGTCTTCATCAAAAAATACCCAAAAAAAAATTTCTCGGGGGCTCCCGCCCCCAAACCCTCGCTTTTCTCAGGGGCTACCGCCCTCGAACCCCTGCCCAGGGCCTGACCCGACCTTGAACCCCGACGAGGATACATGTTGAGTGTACAGTACTTTGTTGATCAGTCGCCACATTTCAACAATCTCCCACTTGGAGACTGATACTACATGACACCACTGTACATGCAACTTCCGCTGGATAAAACACTAGGACTCGACTGGTATAAATTCCACAATTATCAATCAAGAAGACCAACAGAAACTAATGAAGAAATCAGCTTCTCCTGTGGAACTACCTTCGTGAACATATCAGTAGGATTCTCGCTTGTGTGAATCTTCTCAAGCCATAACTGACCCTCCTCCAAAATAGTCTGGATGAAGTGGTACCTGAGCTGAATGTGCTTTGTCCTTGAATGAAAAGCAAAGTTCTTCGCAAGATGAATGGCACTCTGGCTATCAGTATACAATGGGCTATCCTCTTGTGTCTGAACCAATTCCTCTAGAAAACATTGCAACCAAATCATCTCCTTGCTGGCTTCTGTAGCAGCAACATACTCAGCTTCAGTGGTTGAAAGTGCAACAACCTTTTGCAGCCTAGAAATCCAACTGACTGCAGTTCCCCCTATAGTAAAAACATACCCTGTAGTACTCCTCCGTGAATCAATATCACCTGCCAGATCAGAGTCAACAAATCCACTCAAAGCAGCATTAGATCCTTTGAAACATAATACCTTCGTAGTAGTTCCTTTCAAATACCAAAGAATCCATTTCATAGCATTCCAATGTTCCATACCCGGATTACTCATAAACCTGCTCACAACTCCCACTGCATGTGTAATATCTGGCCTTGTGCATACCATTGCATACATCAGACTACCAACAGCTGATGAATACGAGATGTTAGAAATTTTATTAACCTCTTCCTGTGCCTTTGGGCATATCTCCTTAGTCAATTTGAAATGACTAGCCAAAGGTGTACTAACTGCTTTTGCATCTTGCATGTTAAATCTTTTCAACACCTTCTTTATATACTCACTTTGGGACAAATTCAAGGTTCTATTTTTCCTATCTTGTGTAATCCTCATACCAAGAATTTGCTTAGCTGCACCCAAATCCTTCATAGCAAATGACCTAGCTAATTTCTATTTAAGATCATTTATATGTTGCATGTTAGACCCAGCAACAATCATGTCATCAACATAAAGCAACAGGATAATATAACTACCATTATCAAATCTCTTAAAATATACACAATGATCAGAATGACATCTATGATAACCGTGTTCAGCCATGAAACTATCAAATTTTAAATACCGTTGTCGGGGTGCTTGCTTTAGGCCATATAGACTTTTTTTCAACCTGCACACCAAGTTCTCCTTACCTTTGATCTCATATCTCTGTGGTTGCAACATGTAAATTTCCTCCTCCAAATCTCCATGGAGAAAAGTTGTTTTGACATCTAATTATTCAAGATGTAAATCATCTACAGCCACAAGACTAAGTACAGTTCTAATTGAAGTCATTTTTACAACTGGAGAAAATATTTCATCATAATTTATACCCTTTTTCTGTGCAAAACCTTTTACCACAAGTCTGGCCTTATATCTTTTCTGACCTCCTTCCTCCTCCTTCAGCCTATAAACCCATTTGTTAGGCAATGCTCTTTTTTCTGCAGGTAAAGGGACTAAGTCCCAAGTCTTATTTTTCATCAAGGAATCCATCGCCTCTTTCATGCCTAGCTCCCACTGTTGTTTGGCATCTACCTGCATTGCTTCTTCATATTCTTCTGGTTCACTAGAATCCGTTAATTAAATAGAATACAAAGAGGGAGAAAATCTTTCAGGGGGTCTACTTGACCTCGTAGAATGTCTAACACTTGTAGGAGTTTGTGGGACAATCTGTTGTTGCTGAGCATCAGGTACCTATGGCATTTCATTTTCAGGATTCTCATCCAACACCACATATTCTTGTTTGTCATGTTCATATTTCTTTTCCTGCATCTGTTCTTTATACATGACCTTCTCATTGAATATAACATCTCTACTTCTAATTATTTTCTTATTTTCAAAATCCCATAACCGATAGCCATATTCATCTATCCCATATCCAATGAAGGTACATTTCTGAGATTTAGCATCAAGCTTGGTTCTGTTTTCTTTATCAACATGGACAAAAGCTTCACAACCAAAGGTTTTCAGAAAAGAATAATTTACCTTTTTACCAGTCTATGCCTCCTCTAGAATACCACCATCCAAAGGGGTTGAAAGTCCTTTATTTATCAAATAGACAGCAGTATGTATAGCATCTGCCCAAAAATGTAAGGGCAATCCAACATGCAATCTCATGCTCCTTGCGCGTTCCATGATAGTCCTATTCATTCTCTCTGACACACCATTTTCTTGTAGAGTTCCTGGAACTGTCTTCTGCTTTCGAATCCCATTTAAGGAGCAGTAATCTTCAAATGCTTTGCTGCAATACTCACCTCCATTATCCGATCTGAGACACTTCAACTTTTTCCCTGTCTCATTCTCAACCAAAGCTTTCCATTTCTTAAAAGTTTCAAAAACATCTGATTTTTGTTTTAGGAAATATACCCATATTTTTCTGGTTGAGTCATCAATAAAAATAACATAATAACAAGAGCCACCAAGAGATGATACCTGAGCCAGTCCCCATACATCTGAATGTACAAGCTCTAACTTCTCACTCTTCTTCTCTTTCCCAACCTTGAGAAATCTGACTCTTTTTTGTTTACCATAAACATAGTTTTCACAGAACTGTAAATCAATCTTCTTTAGTCCTAGCAATAGATTTTTGGAGTGGAGGGTTTTCATCCCTTTCTCACTCATGTGCCCAAGCCTATGGTGCCATATTATCAAATCTGTTCTTGCAACATCTATTGTTGTTGTCCCTGCAGTAACTTTATCTGTAGCAGCTAGGGTAAAGTAAGTGTTACCTATACATAGATATAATGTGCCTACCTTTGCACTTTTAGCTATTACTAATGATCCTTTACTGACCTTCCACATACTATCTGAGAGGGTAACTATGCAACCTTCACTACCTAGTTGCCCAACAAAAATTAAATTTCTTCTTAAATTAGGAACATGTCTTACCTCCTGCAGAAACCAGTCATTTCGATTCTGCAACTTGATCTTTATCTTTCCTTTTCCAACGATTTGACAGGGCTCATCATCACCCAAATATACCTGTCCAAAATCACCTTGAACATAATCTAGAAAATATTTTCTATGGGGTGTAGCATGAAATGAAGCCCCAGAATCTATTACCCAGGAATCATTAACATTATCCAAACATAAGATTAAAGCATCTTGTAAAGTATTACTTGCAATATTAGCTTCCTTATTGTCATTTTCATTTTTGTCTCCTTCTTTGTTTTTCCGAAACCAACAGTTTTTCTTTAGATGACCAGGCTTTCCGTAGTACCAGCAATCTTTCTTTCCTCTAGATTGAGAGCGTCCTTTCTTTGACTTCCCTCGCGACTTCTCATTCCCAGGGCCTTTTCCTCTTTCCTTTGATCTTCCTCTGTTCTCCACATTCAAAACACTACCCGAGGATATTGGAGTCTCACCTGTGCCTTTCCTTCGCATTTCTTCGCTTAGGATAACACCAACAATATCATCAAATACCAAAGTATTTTTGCCAGAGATAGAGTTACTTACAACCATAACCAAGCTATTCTAGCTTTCTGGCAAAGAACATAAAATCAAGAGAGCCCTAACCTCTTCTGCAAAGGTAATTTTTACCGAAGACAGTTGACTGGTAATTGTATTAAATTCATTTAAGTGCTCTGATACAGATCCTCCCTCACTCATTTCAAATTAAACAAACGCTTCATAAGAAATACCTTATTCGAAGCCGAGGGTTTCTCATACAACTTTGCCAATGTCGCCATCAAATCTACAGTCATTTTTGTTTCTGTTATATTGAATGCTACAGACAGTGCAAGGCACAATCGAATGGATCCCAGTGCCTTTCTATCTAAAATGTCCCACTCTTCATCTAACATTGTGGTCGCATTCTTTGCCTTTCCTTCCAATGGCTGCCACAAATCCTTTTGATACAGGTAATCCTCCATCTGCATTTTCCATAACTGATAGTTCTGGCCGTTAAACTTTTCGACCTTGAATTTGGAATCCTCCATTGCTCCCACTCAAATATGAGAGTCCTACCAATTTACAGAAAACCTCGCTCTGATACCAATTGTTTGGGTTTCAAGCAGATCCGAAGCAAATATGAACTAACAATTATATGCAGATTTAAATACAAAAGATAAAGAAATAAAACAAGACACAGATAACACAGAGATTTAACGTGGTTCACCCATAATAGGTTACGTCCACCATACATAGTCATCCAATCTTTCTTATTATCCAACAAAAACAGTACATCAACCTTACAATGCCTTAAGCATCCCAGCCGCTTATAACATGCGTTTTTAGGGTTTTATTACAATGTCGGTTTTCATCAAAAAATACCCCCAAAAAAAATTTCTCGAGGGCTCCCGCCCCCGAACCCCCGCTTTTCTCAGGGGCTGTCACCCCCAAATCCCTGCTCGGGGCCTGGCCCAACCCTGGACCCCGCCGAGGATACGTGCTGAGTGTACAGTACTTTGCTGATCAATCGCCACATTTCAACAATCTCCCACTTGGAGACTAATCAAGCTCCACACCGAACACAATTTGCCACCCTACAACAAAATTCTTAGGACACACAACCTTTAGAATGAAAACACGCTCTGACACCACTTGAAGTAGTCACAGGTTAGGAGGGACTTCAAAGAGATCAATTTGGACCGGTCAGCAAGACTAAACATAATACAAACACAAAGGACATGATGGAGGTAATGCAGAATAGATTGAATTATAACATGTAAACTGATTACAACCAACCAGTAACAACCGGGTTCTATAAACTGGCTCACAGGCCTACTAGAACATGCTCAAAGTACAAAATAGGTCACAATCGGGATCTCAAATCTCAAGATCTATCTTCTATGCTTATTATAACTATCTCCCACCATACTAATGCTCTATTATAATGATTTATATGATCCAAGGGGATCCGGTAGGCCCAAAAAGGATCACAACCCGAAAAATAAGACCTAACGTGCAAAACCAACAAGGTCGGCCTTTGCCAAGAGATTCCTCCGAAAAATACAAAGGATGAAGAGAATATCATGGGAAAAGGTTGATCACATGCCAAGGAACATCAGAATCAACACTTAGGGCTCCGCAAGCTACGAAAGGGATCTGGTAAGTCACCAATGCAAATAGGTCTAGGCAACTAGTAACAGGAAACTGACTCAGAAACTAGTAGCAATATCTTGCCGGAAAATGATCCAAATGCTCCAAGGTTTGGAAATAAGGAAGATGATCAAGTCTTCAAGTAAAATCCAACTCTATAGGTTCTGATGAGCCAAATATGGGACACACAGAAATAAATGTTGAGACTGCAAACAAAAAGCAAAACATAAAGGATGCAAGATTTCCATGAACCGAGAATGCTCCTACATGACAACCCCTTCTCAAGCTTTGAGGGTTTCTTTTCTCAGAAGTGTTACAGGGTCACCAAATTTGCCTTCTTGTGTGGATCCAGAGAAGGACAATGTTTTTATCAGTTTTGGAGTAAAATAGGCCTCACCATTGTGTTCATAATGTCCCAAAACCCTAAGATCAACTATTATTTCATTAAAATTTTGGGTCAATTTGGTTGAGGGCACAAAAAACAAGGTAAAATATGTGTGTAGCTAAAAAGTATAGGGATTTTGGAGTAAAATAAAATCGCCATCATGCTCCAAAGGCCCAAAAACCTTAAGATTGCTTATCATTGGCAAAAATTTGGAGACACACTTTACAAGGTTCAAAAAATCTATATGATCCTACTATCTCCATTAGCATGTACCTATGTTCGATTATTTTTTGCAAAAATAGGTTTAAAAAAATCTCAAATTATTTTGCTAAATTATTCATTAAAAGTTATGAAAAATTTTAAAAAGAAAAGGGGTCAATTTTTGTTTGTTTCAAAAAGAGGCATACCTTTTTCTATAGTAAGTACTTGCATTAGTAGCATACGTGCTTGCAAAGGGTCAACTCACAAGGAATATTCTTTCCATGCATTTTTTTTGTAATTTTTAATTTAAAAAAGAGAATATTCTTTTGTGAAGGCATATTTCAAGATTTTTTTATTAAAGGAGGAGCATATTCTTTTTGGGTGAATATTCCCTATTGACATCAATGCCCAATGGGCCCCCATTTGACTAGGGGCTAAGCTTTATAGCCCCTAGTTGTCTTTGCAAGCCCCTTTGAATAACTTTTAGTAAATTGAGTATAATTTGCGCATATGAACTCCATTTTTCACAAATGAGATATCAACAAAAAGTTAGTTTTGGTAGCGATCCAGATGTGTAGGTAGTTTTCTTAGATTTTACACCTTTTTCTATACCAAGGCTCCAAAGTCAAATTTTAGTTTCACACTTTTAGGTCCATAACTTGCATATACATACTCTATTTTTGGGAAACCAAATATTGTCAGAAAGCTCTTAGAGTCCTCTATCTAGATCTATTGTTATTTTTGACAATTTTTTTCCTAGGTAGTTTTTATTCAATATTTTGTGTTTACACTTTATGGCTGATTACTCGATTCTTTTGGCTTTTGACAACTTTCTATTGCATTGGATGGTTTCCTTGGGCTATTATACATGTATTTCTAACACTTCGCCCTATTTGTGCATTTTGCAAATCCTTTTCATGCACTTCTTTGTTTGTAGCTCAACATTGAGATAAAGAGTCAATCTTATGTATGATTTTTGGGGATTTTATACATAATTATGTTGTGTCTTGTTTTGTACATGCATTGCATTATAAACTTTCATAGGGGGTTATGTAGTGCCTTTTGTTTTGTCATCACACCTTTGTCTGGTGACTATTCCTCCACAACAACATCAAATACTAGATATTCTTGTCTCATGCGTATGTGCATTTGTTGCATACCTTTTTCAGTTGCAGGTACTTTCTTGTGCATATTTGGATCCTCCTTCATGCACTAATTGGTGACACACAATTTTAATGGATCTATCATTACTTTCCCTTGTCGGCATTACGGGGGGGGGGTTCTACTGTTTGTGTTAATGTTTCCTTAGTTTCACTTTAGAGTGAGATACACATTCATTATTAATTCCTATGTACTATTCGGATGCAATGGTTATATCTCTGTGAAATGGAGCTTTTACCATATAGACTCTTGCATTCAGTTTGTGGAGGTGACTTATCCTTATTTGATTAGTGTTCTTCAAACTATTGGCACTTGTATTTTTTACTAGTAGTTTACTCTTACATGGTTGAGCATTGTCATTGGGTTCACTCATGCAAATTTGAATTTTGAAACATGAGATTGCAAAATCAAACAACAAATTAGAAGACCTTCCATAAATGGGAGTGGGAAGAAAAATGCATCATATTCCTTAAAAGACAATATTACAAAATTAAGATTACAAATCATAATGATGTGCTTATATAAAGAGCTCAAAGATACCCTAAGTTAAAATCAGGAGAACTAAAGTAAAGCATGAAGGAGTTAAATAAAGCTCAACTAAAGTATTGCTAAGTAAATTTAAGCTAGAAAAAACATGATCGTAGATAGAAAATCACAACTCTAGATAAAACAACATTCACTCATGCAGATTCATGCACCATATGTATCTCCAATTGTCATAGATTTTGTGTTTCTTTTCCATCTAATTTTTTGAGTAGTGTCTTTGGGGGCACTCATAAAAATTATTGTCTTCTTGATCCTAATTATCATCTTGGTTTCATAGGAGGTTTCTTCATTCAACACTATAACAGTTATCATTCAATAATTGTCTACAACTTTTTTGTGCTTTGAGGATGTTCTTCATGTTCCTATTCTTGTTTGGGACATTTTCTTGGAGGGTTTTTAGTCCTTCATTCCTTTTTCTCTCTTTTGGAGTGGAGTTTTTTCCCATTGGGTTTTTCCCCTTTTCCTTCACTTTGAGAGACCATTTTTTGTACATGGGTATCTCATCAGGCCTAGTTGTCATGACCCATTCTTGCATTTAATGCATTTAGAGGATTTTTAACTTCTCCCTAAGTTTCACTTAAGGAGGGTAGTTAGATCATTTTAGCTAGAGCTTTGCTATTTCATCTAGAGTTATGCTTGTCTATCTATCATCATGCTTTTTATAGATTAAGTTCACTTAGTGATACTTTAGTTGAGCTTTATTTAGCTCCTTCATGCTTTACTTAGTTCTCCTAATTATAGATTAGGGCATCTCTTGATTTCTATAAAAACAAGCCTTTATGCATTATAATCTTCATTCTATAATCTTTTCTTTTGAGGAATATATCATTCTTTTGTGTTACTCTCGTTTGTGGAAGGTGTTTTACTTTCTTGTTTGATCATGTCGGGTTCTGTTGTAAACTTTTGTGTTGTTTATCACTATCTTTCATCAAAGGATACATTAGCTGAGGAATCACGAACATTATTTTTCCCATTCCTTCTAAGCATTGTTTTTCATAATTTCAACATCTAAATATACTTTTATGAAGGATTTTGGATCTACTATTGTATTCAAATCCATCTTTTGGTGTACTCTTTCTTCTTTTTTTCTTACCAGTACATTTTTACTTAGGTCTTACCATCATTCATAGACTTTCTCCTCATCCACTCGTTGAGAAATTTTGTAACAAGGGCATCCATCTTCAAATCTACACATAACCACTAAGTGTAACAATTACATTTTTCTAATATTTAGGAAAAAGGAAAATTAACAAGATGTAGTTATCCTCTTTTTCAATCTTAGCATAAATTTATAATTAGATGACATAAGATTAAATTAAGAGAATTCTAGTGTTTTAAAAATGAGTCTCCTTTTATTGTTAATGAATGTAATCCTCTTTTAAGGTACAACTTATGAAAAAGACTCTTAGTTTAATATATTTCTCTTATTCTCTTCCATAAAATAATTTGTGATAATTTTACTAGAAATGTTCAAGAGGGTGTAATTGAAAAGCCACAAAGTTATTTTACCACAATATTTTAATACATCCTTAAGTAATATTCATCTAACATGACTATGGAATTTTTCTCATTTACTATTCATTTTCATTGGTCCATATCTTCGAAGATATCCTATGTCATCACATTTCAAGGTTCATAACATGTGTCATTAAACGTGTACTTAATATATGTATAGGATAAATTAGCTATGATCTCTATCATTAGAATCTTAATTACACTAAAAATATAAAATATTGTATTACAACAAAAACCCACAATACTTGAAAAGAGGTATCCCAAGCTTTCTAATATGGCCGAACCTGGTTCATATACCATATATTGATAAATTTGGTAAAAATATAGTAAAAGAGATTCCTCCTTGGTTATTAAAAAATACATTAAATGATAGACCATACACATAGAAATGGAAATAATAGTGCAACAACAAAAAAAATGGAAACCATAAGAATGTCAATGTACATGGGAAAGACTCTCTTAAATAAAAAACTTGACACCAAAGAGAGTACAATCTTGTATAAATCTCAAATGAAGAGTGCATTAACATAATCTATCCCTCTTAATAATATAGTTCCAACAACATAATGACACAATTCATGAAAAAACTTACATATTATTATCCCATTATTTGATTATATAGCCAATTGAAATACAAGATACTATATATGATATTCAAAATCATGTTGAAATCAAGGACAAAACTAAGCAACCAAAAAATGACAATTCATATTTTAATGCCCTTCACATATGCGAAACCTTATTGAATAGTATGTTGTTCTTGTTGGGAAATGTATATGTAAACTGTTTAGCAACTAAATTAAAATCTAAACATAATTATTTAACATGTAGGTATTTTCACATTACCTCGTTAATGAAAATATCAAAATAATGAAATCTATAAAAAGAATTAGTTGTATTTTTGGATGTAAACTAAACTCAAAAAAGAAACAATGAGATAGATAAAATTGAAATAATCATAAAGAGAATGACATTGATATATCCTATGAAAACTATTAAAAAAAAAAAACTACCCTCCAAAGCAATGAATCAATGTATTATTTAGTAACAAATAGTCACAATACAATGTACCACACTTTTTACTTAACTTGAATATCAACTATTTCTTTTGGTGGGAAAATAATAGTATAACATTGCAAAAATTCCTTCCATGTACATATTATTTCTCTCACCTCTATTATATAGGCTTAAGAGGCCTTGAAAACCAACAACAAGAAATACCATTGGCCCAAACAAGGTCCCAAAATAGAATTTTATGAATTATCATATGATCCTCACATTTCTATAGCAATTTTAGAACCAAAAAACAACTTTTTCATGAGCATATTTGACATCTATCATACAAGTTGATATATTTAACTCCCAAGCACTCCCTCATGAAGCACAAATAATATCCCATGTCTATTTAATGATAGAAAATTCTTTTATAAGTCTACTATGTAATCGTCTTATCAAAGCCCTTGCATTTCATAATATCTCATGCACCATTAATGTTCATATATTTTATTACACATCTTTCATGACGAGATATTATTTTACACACAATATGTGAATATTTAGAAATGACATAAAGTGGGATGTCCAATTTCATGATGACATATATAATAATTTAATAATTAATTAATACAAATAACAAGACTTGGAATACATATGACACCTAATCCCGACATACACTCCCATCAATTTTTGTGTAATTTAGAATAGGATTACATATCTAAAAAATATGCAACACTAGTGAGACAAACATTCATAAGGTATTGGAAACACACCCAACTAGTTGTAACTTGAAGAAAGGTACACAAATCACTAAAAGTCCTACTATCATACTATCTATCTCAATCCACAATCAAAAGTCCTTAATTTACAATTAAAAAAATAGTTAAAGACACTTTTATTATATTCCAAGGACACATATACCTCCTTAAGTCTCCCATTGCATGGGAACTTCTAGTCTAAAAATGACCAAAGGATCCAAATAATACATACATATAGGATATGACTAATTCCTTTATCACAATGTCAAAGAACACATTGGTTAGAAAACTTGCAAACAAAATATCGTAACCATATTAGGAATTAGTTAGAAACTTCACAAACTACAATCTCAAGGATAGTTATCCTTGTATTGCAGAGCATGGGTGGAAAATGGTCCACTCCATCTCTGAGTCCACCTTGGAGGTACTTTATCCTCCTCGATCAAGCCTACGAGCACAAATCAACCTCCTAGTTGATGAGGCTTAACCCTTGATGGATGACATGCTTGATAAGAATATGCAGACTATCTCCCTCCACCAAGCTCAAGAGCAAACATGTGCCTCCTAGCCCATGAGGCTTAATCCCTTATGGTTGTCATGCCTAATGAGGGCTATGTCGAGTCTTCACCTCTCGTGAACTTGAAAGGTTTATCGACCTTCTTGTTTTGCAACCATTTTTATCTAGTTTAAAATAGATTAACTATATGAATATGTCATAACATATTTATCATAATAGAAATACAATTAGTTTTACATAACTTGGGAAACAATATTCAAATTGTAAAATAATGCAATTTCTTTCAATTATCCCTATATAATTTCAACAAGGAATATATATTGCATTCATATCTAATTCATATAATACTTTCACACATAAATTTATTGATTCTTCTCTTTATTTGCCATTTCCTAATTTCTAATCAAAAGCTCATTATTTTATCAGATTATTTATTTTCTCATTTCTTGTTTCTCATTCGGTGATCCTTCATGGATACCTTCTTAATGAATATGTTTGCCCTATTTAACACTTCAAATGAGAAAGGGACATACCTATTATTTTTCAAGATTTATACCCCTTCAACATTGCTACCTTTTTAAAGAGTCACAACTCTTCTTTTTAATCATTGGCCTAAAATAACTTAATGCAAGCGAACTCTTGATTAATCTTCAATTGTTTTTTTTGGTAATTGTTCTTAATGTTATGCATTTAAACCTTGATCGATTCCCTTAATTAAAATGCTACTATTTCATTAACTTAATAGCCTACGTTTGACTAGAAAAAGGTTGCAATTTGATTCTTAAATAAGGCCTCCGTCTCCTACTTTGGTGGGGGCATGACAAAGAGGGTGAACAATAGTGAAATAAAAAAGTCTACCCAAAACAAACAAGATGTATGACATTTTGACATAGGAACATCATTGATTGTTTCTAATCAAAATATATGTTAAATTAAGTTGTGTTATGGTTAGTAACTATTGAGATCATATCTTAAACGATTAATTTATAACTTGAACTACTATTAAGGAGTATAATAATGCTTATTCTATGTTGACTATACCGGTTTCTTCCACAACAATATAATAGGAATTTACATATGCATGTTGTATGTAAAACTCTTTTTTTGTGAGCACATCACCACATGGTTTTAGGTGTCCTTTACATGTCAAGACACCAACACTTTACACGTCAATACATTTATTGTTCATTTTGAGTATAGTAGAATATTTATTCTTTAACTCTAGTTAAATACAATTTCTATAGTTTGCATTTATTTTTTCAAAATTTTAATTATTATATGAGAAACAAACCAATCATATTTATAATTTTGAAGTGTTTAAAAAGAAAAATTTATATCTATATAAAATCAAGATTCTTATCCAATTTTACTTATATGCAAAAATAACTTACAATAATTCTAGTTTCTAAACTGATAAGACACACTAATTATAACAATATTTATTTTTATAACTAATAACCTAGAACTCTTTAGATACACAAGAATCTCCTAAAAATTCTATTAAATTCTTTTTATGACTTCTAAATTAGATTGTGTGAGTTTGTTTGCATATGATAAAAAACTCTATTAAATTTGTAATAGCTTCCAAATCTTTAAATACAATTTAACACAAGAATCCCCTAAAAATTCTATAAAATTTGTAAGCCCTTTTTGATGTGAAAATTTCAGATTTTGTTATTTTTGCAGTTTTAAGGTTAGGGAAAGGTATTTAAGCCCATAGGCTTCTATTCTGGACTGTACCTGTCTCACACTCATAAACCACCAGAATTTTTACTCTGAAACATTTTGACGGGATTCAAAAATATTTTTAAGCCGATCAGAAAACAGATTTTTTTGGGCCCAGAGAAAAAAATCTGTTGGAGTTTGGTATCTGAAGGTTTTTGTAATTATCGTTTCGTTAACTTGCAGCAGTGACAACAATAAAAATGCCTTGCTGTTGAAAATCAAGGATAGACACTGTACTACTGGCGCTCGGTTGAGAAAATTCTGGAACTGATTAACTTCTGCAATACCTCCTGTCTTTCGCCGCCTTCTACCACCGCTCAAATTTCCTATGAATACTGCAAAGTAAATTATTGAGTACACGAGCAGTCAAACAAATCTCACGCACTGACCGGTATTTACATTCTCCTCTTTGAAGAATCTTTGTCCTGTTTGAGAGTTAATTTTAGCATTCGTTTCTCTGCGGTTTATTTTTCTGCTGGACAAGTGTAAAGATTTATATTATTTGGAACTCGTCCAGTCTCGTATAAATCTCCATTGGCATTCTTGAAGATAATTTATGCTAGGGTATAGAAAGGGGGATAAATATGGGTTTTTTTTTCTCGCAATACCGTTGAATTCTACAAACAGGTATAAATGAGAAGGATAAATTTGGGGTCGTCTTATGCTCATGTGACCATACAACTTCATTCTGTGCAATCCCACAATAATAGCAGTCCATGAGACCACTCTTCGTTGAAGTATTTGTCAAACAGTTCACGCGCATTCTGTATGCTTCCACATCTTGCGTACATGCCTACCAGAGCATTGCCAACACCAATATCCGACAGGATTCCACTTTCAATTATTGTTTTATTAATTCTCATACCCTGTTCCAAATATCCCAGTTTGGCGCACGTGTGTAGGATGCTGGCACAATCTTCTTATAAAATCATTGAAAATGTTGCACTAGCTGAGATAATTACCAATATGTAAAGCCATTCAAGATGTTTAGGAAGAGCAGGGCAATCTTCAATGGATATGGTCGTGAATGTACCGATTTCAATTGTAGAGTCTACCAGGTTTACGAGAAATGGGTATAGTGGTCACTATTGCAATTTTATTTTACATCTGCTCTTTGGATATGCCAAGAGTTTCTAATGACTTTTGAACGAATCCACTTTGTGCAATGCCTATGATCTAGGAATCCCTTGAAACCAGTTTACTTTGAGGAATTCTAACAGTTTGCATGCCTTGTTTGTAATTCCACATTGCCCTCCAAATTGCATGAGTGTTGGACTGTTGGCCTCTCCCTTGCCTTCACACCATCCATCGGAACCTCAACAGTCCATCCCAATGCCTTCAAAAAAAATTTAGCATCGAAATTTCAGATTTGTGTTTCCAGTCATATTGTTTCCTTAACATCATTGAGTGCTTCGCAGTTAAATTTTTTTGTCTAAATCTTTTGGATCATAGTTTTGGACCATCTCTCACTATCTTCTTTTTCACCCTCCAAAACTTTCTTGATTCCATTTTTTGGACTGTTCAGACCTCCCTTTCTATCATGCGTTTTTCGCCAACTCCAACCCCTCAACTTCCAAACCTTGATCATAGTTTGGACCATCTCTTATCCAACTACCTTTTCCATGTCAATCTCTCACTATCTTCTTTTTCACCCTCCAAAACTTTCTTGATTCTATTTTTTGGACTGTTCAGACCTCCCTTTCTATCATGCGTTTTTCGCCAACTCCAACCCCTCAACTTCCAAACCTTGTTCTAGGTATTCCTTTGGAGTCTGGATTTTTAACTTTCTTGTCATAAGGTATTCCCAACCTTTATCCTTGACATTTGAAAGCATTGTTATCTTTTTGAAGTTGTCTATTTGGACTTCCTCCATTTCACATATCTTGATGGTATGAGTTTCTTGTCACCCCAATCCTTGATGCACTGACTAAAGGCATGAAGTATAATTTCCCCTCAACCTCTAAAGTCTAAAACTTTCACCATTTTTCACTAATCATTTCCATCTACTTCCTTACACATCCTCTACACATCCAAAAGACATTGATGACTAAGGATGAAATCATATCTTTCTAGGAAAAAGGTTTTTCCCTACTTAGAAATCTTTAATGTGAAAAATGATTTGCAAGTCTTAAGCACGTTCTCGTGTCCCCCATCCCCCACATGGATTTTAATGTGTTTGTAGGCCTTTTAATCTTTTGTAACTATATGGACTTGAAAAAACTTATTAAATGAAGTTAGCTTTTCTACCAAACCCATGTGACTTATGTATGTATTGTTAATGTTTTTTCGTCTACTGTTTGCAGTTCATTCAAGTGCACATTCATTTTTTCCATCAGTCTACATTTTGTAAACCTGTACATTTATTTGTCTTTCAATGGAGTTTAAATAAAGCAAGAATTTAGTTAAATAGTACATTTTTTTACAACACCCCTGCTCTGCTTCTGCTCTATATGCTTAATAGCAAGCTTATTTCACTCATTCTCTTCTTTGATTTGAAACAATTGAATATTTGGACAAAGATAAGGACTGGGAACTATTTGACAAATCCTTAGAACCCATCAATATGTGAAAATTGATTTTTTGGCAATGTGAAGCCCAATTGGAATGATAATTGAAACTTTATACTGAAAATTTGCCTACTCATTGACCAAAGCAAAGAAGGGAAGTTTGATCATGCCAGCAATTGCTTGAAATTTTGTCTCTTTGTTGCATTTCCAGGCAGCAATGGTGAAATACCAATTCCTCAAGTCTTTCACACAATTTACATACCTGTAATAGGTTACTATTTATTTTCCAACTGTTGGTAGCTCCTTTGACTAAACCAACAGTAATCACATTAGATTCTCCTACAACCAGCTTTTGAATGCTGAAGAAACCATGACCTCCAATCCCTTCATGTTGGATTCATCATGTAAACCCATGTCCTTTTAGGTTCATTTATATGGTTCTATTACCTCCAAAAATTATATTATGAACACTCCATCCTGATGCACCTTTCCGATTATAAAGTGTTCCTTATTTTACTATGTATCTAAACTACCCATTTTTTCTATGACATTTTTCACACACCTTTTCATTTCGACATCTTTTATACTTGACAATTTTTATACCAATTTTTTTACCATGTACCTGAACAACCTATTTGAATTACTTGCTGACAGTAATCCTGAGATTAATAAGACTTAAAAAATGATTTGACATGTCAACATGGGTTAATGTACTACTCATAACCCATTATGACAATTTTGAAAAGAATGCAACTCTGTTATGTTAATTAAGAAATCTAATTTTTGGCTTATAATGTTTGCAGTGACGGGAATTCCTTGATGTATACATAATGTGCAGTATCTGAGATATATAGTTAGGTTCAGTCTTCTTCAGAACATTTTGGTGGTAATGTTCATTCAGCAAAACAAAGTTTTCTCACATGGTCTTTTCCAATGATCCTGAGTTTCTCAATATAAATATATTTATGACTTTTTTATTAAATCATGAACATTTAGTAATAAAAGGGAAATCTATTTCCTCCTTTCACCTCACACCATATTTAGTATGCTTGAATGCCTTTCTATCATTACAGTTTTAGTATAGGTTTTACTTATTCTTGATACCTTCTTTCTCTACTTTGTATTAGATTCCTCAATTCTTTCTTTGTAATAAGCTGAAATATATACAAGACCTTTTATTTAATCGCGCAGGTTTGATTAAATTTGGGGCTTCATAGCTTTCGTGTACTTAGAAAGAGTATCTATCCAGTGCCCTTTAACCTATTACCGCATTCTTGGTCAGTATGATAACCTTGAGCTATTTCATAATATTATAATTACCTGAGCTATATGTTTCAAACTCCAACCCCTTATTTACGTTAATTCTTTCTGACGTTCCCATTACATACTTCCAAGATTATGCTAATTCCAAGGAGTTAAAAAGTTGACTACATTCTTGTAACCTGGTATAGAAATCCTTAGAACTACTTTAGCATCTTTAGTTCTATTGGAGACAGGGTAATAGCCATGCACAGAGATTATGCATGACACTTAGCACACTTATACTCTGTTTAGAGAGTATACATGACTTCATTAGTCCATTTGCTTTCCTTTGGACCTTATTGCATGGTGAACTTGTGTTTGATTCTTTGTTCAGTTCAGTCCAAGTGTTCTATGATAGCCAGTCATAATGGAACTTTTAGCCTTGAGTTTTGAAAAGAGTTTCCCTTAACAATGAATAATCTCATAATACAACATTGATCCAAATATAATCTCTTGACTAGGTGTTTAGTGTTAAATTTAGTACTTTCAGATTGAATAAAACTCAGAAAATTAGAATAAGGTTAATTAGCTTATTGTTTCCAGACTTAAGCATAATAAAGGAAATGAAATGCAAAAGACAAAACACAGTTACCCTGGGAAAACCTCCTAGGAGGAAAAACCCAGCCAAAGGATCCTCAGATCTGATTATGATTTTAATTCAACTGAACATTACATATGGTCTGCAGCCTCTTATGAAGTTCGCTGCCTTTAATTATGGATCTGCAGATGTCTTGATGAAGTTTGCTGGCTGCTGTTGAGGATCTGAACTTCACTGCCTTTAATTATGGATCTGCAGATGTCTGATGAAGTTCGCAGGCTGCTATTGAGGATCTGAAGTTGCCTAATGGAGTTCACTGTCTACTGCTGCTATCTAGAGTAGTTCGCTGGTTGCCAGATCCCTGAATATGAAATTCGCTTTTCACCGAATATACTTTTCATCTGCTTGAATTGTGTTTTAATAATGAGAAGCAAATGCCACATTTATAGGAGACTTAGGAGACTTATTCCTTTTAACATGTCGGCCTTCTTTTAAACATAATTAATTATATTAATTCCTTATTAGATAGGGTCGGCCCTATCAAGGAGGCGTGAAGGGTTTAAGTGAAGCGTGGAACCTTTTTGGGTGGGGCCAGGCCCTATATTAAGGAGGCGGATTCCAATGTTGCCCAAGGCAATTGGAATCCGCCAGCCCTAATTACAATCAACACTCCCTCTTAATTAGGGAATAGAATCATAATCATAATCTTCCAGCTTGCACACAAGCATAGACTGGATCCACCTTGCATTGCTCACAGAGGGTGGAGAGGATCCTTTTCTACCATCTTACATTGCCCGCAGAGGATGGTTTAACAATTACACTTCTCTCTGAGAAGTTTACAATACCACCTTACATTGCCTGCAGAGGGTGGTTAACATTTACAATACCATCTTACATTGCCCGCAGAGGATGGTTAAGAATTATACTTCTCCCCGAGGAGTTTTACAATACCACCTTACATTGCCCGCAGAGGGTGGTTTTATACAATACAAAGTATCACTGAAATTGAGACTCCCTCTCAATCGGAGTTTCATTTTCCACAATACCAAGTCTATCCCTGAAGTGCACAAACTTCACTTTGGATAGAGGCTTGGTAAGGATATCTGCAACCTGCTCATCAGTGCTGACGTATTTTAGCTGAATGGCACCCCTTTGCACCATATCCCGAATAAAATGATAATGGGTTTCCACATGTTTTGACCTGTCATGAAACACTGGATTGATAGACATTTTAATACAACTCTGGTTATCACAGTGAATAACTGTAGGGTCCCATGGCTGACCAAATAGTCCAGCAAGAAGCTTATGAAGCCACACTGCTTCTTTGGATGCTACACTTGCTGCAATATACTCAGCTTCAGCAGTACTCAATGCCAGTGAGGATTGTTTTCTGCAGGCCCAAGAGATCATTGCAGAACCCAAGCTGAAACAAATACCGGAGGTGCTTTTCCTGTCTTTGACGCTTCCAGCCCAGTCTGCATCAGAATAACCTTCCAAGGTTATTGGAGTGTTACATGGATACTTCAGCCCAAAGCCAACCGTGCCCCATAATTACCTTAGAATATGCTTGGCTGCAACAAAGTGAACATGCTTGGGCAAACTCATGAACTGACTGAGAGCATTCACAACAAAACATATGTCTGGTCTAGTGTTAACTAGATACATTAGTGATCCAATCAACTGTCGGTACTCGGATGGATCTGCAAATTCAGAGTTAGCTGCAGAAACACTTAACTTCTTTAAGTTAGATTCCATAGGAGTAAACATTGGTCTACAATCCATCATTCTAAATCTTTTCAAAATGTCAATAGTATACTTTCCTTGACTTAGAAAGATTTCGTTAGATCTTTGCCATACTTCTAGACCTAGAAAATAATGCATTAGGCCTAAATCTTTCATTTCAAATTCTGAAGCTAATTCTTTCTTGCATCTAATAATGAGTTCATCTTTACCAGTCAGAAATAAGTCGTCCACATAAAGAACTAGAATTAGCATTTCATCATTGGCTACTTTAAAGTAAATGTTAGGGTCAGCATCATTTTTACAAAAGCCTAGACTTAGCAAATATTTATCAATTCTTTCATACCAAGCACGAGGAGCTTGTTTAAGACCATACAAAGCTTTCTTTAACCTGCACACATGGGTTAATCTATCCTGAATCTCATATCCCTCAGGTTGCTCAATGTAGACTTCTTCCTCAATGACACCATTGAGAAAGGCAGTCTTAACATCCATCTGATGTAGTTTCCAACCCTTAGAAGCAGCAATAGCAATAATTGTTCTAATGGAAGTGTATCTAGCAACAGGAGCAAATGTTTCTTCATAGTCTATGCCTTCCTTTTGGGAAAAACCACGTGCTACAAATCTAGCTTTATATTTTTCAATACTACCATCAGCATTATGTTTAATTTTAAATAACCATTTAGAGGAAACAACAGACTTACCTTTGGGTCTGGGCACAAGGTCCCATACATCATTCTTGATGATTGACTGATATTCTTCATCCATAGCAAGCTTCCAGGCATGATGACTTAAGGCTTCTTCAACATTGCAAGGTTCAGTTTCAATGAGATTACACATTAAAGAAACATAGTTGGAAAATACCTGAGGTCTCTTAGTTTCACGGAAGGTGCCACTTGGAGCAGCAAATCTTTCAGCTTCTTGAATGGTGTTTCTTACCCAAAGTGGTCTCTTCTTGGTAACGACAATGTCACTAGGAATATCAGTGGGATTCATGGGTTCTGGAGGATCATCATGATCATCTTGAGGTGGAGGTTCAACTTGCTCCCTCTGAATCTCAGGGTTAGTATCAACGTTTATATTTTGATTATCATTAGATTCATCAATAACACAGGAACCTTTCGATTTCTTAAACGCAATGTCTTCTTCAAATTTAACATCCCTACTTACCTCAGCATACCTTTGGCCTGGGATGTAAATCTTGAATGCTTTGGAGGATTCACTGTATCCGACTAGCATGCCTTTCTTTCCAAAGGGTTCCAACTTTGATCGCTTTTCCTTGGGCACGTGAACATAGACGGGACTTCCAAAGATCCTGAGGTGATTAATGTCTGGTTTGAATCCCGTGAAGGCTTCTTCCGGGGTCATGTTCTTTAGAGCACGATGAGGACATCTGTTCTGGATATATACTACTGTTCTAGAAGCTTCAGCCCATAGGAAGGTCTGCAAGTCTTGATCATGGATCATAGCCTTTGCAGCCTCCACAATGGTCCTATTCTTTCTTTCAGCAACACCATTTTGTTGAGGATTGTATGGCACACAAAACTCCCTCTTAATTCCTGACTCAACACAAAAATCATGAAAGCTACCGGAGGTGTACTCACCTCCATTGTCAGATCTTAAACATTTGATTCTTTTACTAGAGAGGTTTTCAGTTAATGCTTTAAACTCCTTAAATTTACTTAAGACTTCATCAGATTCTTTAGATTCCAAGAAGTAGATCCAAGTTTTCCTAGAGAAATCATCTATGAAGATTACATAATAAAGGAATCCACTAGGAGATGCTATAGACATAGGACCACATAAATCAGAGTGAACAAGTTCTAGTTTGTCTTTAGCTCTATTTTCACTTTTATGAAATGGACTTTTAACATTCTTACCAATAGCACAACCTTTACAAGTGTTATCATGAATTTGACTGAGTTTAGGCATACCTTTGACTAACCTTTCAAGGGATGGAAGGGCTTGATAATGTAGATGTCCAAGTCTTCTATGCCATAATTCACATGATTCCGGGGCCTCATTAATGAGGGCTTGAATAGGGTTAGTAGAGAGCTTATAAAGACTATCATATCTATGACCAATTATATGAGCAGATTTAAAACTATCTTTCTTAGACCAAGCAAGAACTTTTCCTTCAGAAAATGCAATTTGATAACTTTTATCTTCTAGAGCAGAAATGGAAATTAGGTTTCTTTTAATTCTAGGAACAAATAATATATCACTAAGATGCAAGGAAATACCAGAATCTAATTTTAGAGAAGTAGAGCCAGAACCTCTTACCAAATAACGAGCGTCATCACCAATTACCACATGAAGGCTGGTATCCTTTTCTACTAGGCCTGAAAGATGATCGCAGTAACCTGTGATGTGTCTGGAGGCACCACTGTCAATCAACCATGTATTGCTATCTGAGGGTACACTGCTAGATAGAGCGGAGATGAATAAGTAGTCATCATTTTGTTTTGAGACTTCATTTAGGTTTGCTTCACTTTGGTTAGGGTTAAGCTGAAATTCCTTAACATAATGACCGAATTTGTCACATCTAAAACATCGCACACGCGAGGTATCTCTTGGTTTCTTCCAAGGGTGTTGGGAACTAAAGGATCTGGAATCCCTATTTCTTTTAGGATAAGGTTGCTTCCAATTTCCCCTTTTCTTGCATTGAGCTGCAAGCATGTGATGTTCATCTACATGGAGGCTCTTGGATTGACTCCTTGTGAAGAGGCGAGACTCTTCTTGGATGCAATCATTCTTAAGGCGATCAAGAGTAGGTAACTCCAACCAACCACTTACGGTTTGGATAAATGACTCCCAAGAGTGAGGTAGACCATTAAGGGCAATCATGACAAGGTCTTTATCTTCCATGTTATGGCCAACTAAACCTAGCTGATTCTTTAGTTCTGAAATTTTTATGAAGTAGGAAATAATAGAATCTTCTTTAGCCATTTTGATATTAAGTAGTTGCTGTCTTAACGTAATTGCCCTACTAAGATTGTTAACTTCATATGTACCTTGTAGGTGGCTGAACATTTCCCTTGCAGTGGTGAATGAAGCAATAGAGGTGACGAGGTGGTCTTTGACTGAATCAATGAGAATCTTCCTGGCTTTGATAGCATCACTTTTGAATTGTTTCAACTCAGCTGCATCCGAAGGCTCGGTTAGCTCTTTTGCTTCAATGAATTGGAGAAGATCTTCTTCCTCAAGAGCTAACTTGATTCGAACTTTCCATGCAGTAAAATTTAGATTCCCATCAAGCCTATCTTCAACTTTCAGCCCCATTGACCTGATCTACAAAAGCTACAGCAATCTGGAAATAAAGGTGTACTGAATTTTAAATCTGAAGATTGATCTAACCAATTAGCTCTGATACCATGTTAAATTTAGTACTTTCAGATTGAATAAAACTCAGAAAATTAGAATAAGGTTAATTAGCTTATTGTTTTCCAGACTTAAGCATAATAAAGGAAATGAAATGCAAAAGACAAAACACAGTTACCCTGGGAAAACCTCCTAGGAGGAAAAACCCAGCCAAAGGATCCTCAGATCTGGTTATGATTTTAATTCAACTGAACATTACATATGGTCTGCAGCCTCTTATGAAGTTCACTGCCTTTAATTATGGATCTGCAGATGTCTTGATGAAGTTCGCTGGCTGCTGTTGAGGATCTGAACTTCGCTGCCTTTAATTATGGATCTGCAGATGTCTGATGAAGTTCGCAGGCTGCTATTGAGGATCTGAAGTTGCCTAATGGAGTTTGCTGTCTACTGCTGCTATCTAGAGTAGTTCGTTGGTTGCCAGATCCCTGAATATGAAATTCGCTTTTCACCGAATATACTTTTCATCTGCTTGAATTGTGTTTTAATAATGAGAAGCAAATGCCACATTTATAGGAGACTTATTCCTTTTGACATGTCGGCCTTCTTTTAAACATAATTAATTATATTAATTCCTTATTAGATAGGGTCGGCCCTATCAAGGAGGCGTGAAGGGTTTAAGTGAAGCGTGGAACCTTTTTGGGTGCACCGAAAGGTATTGGGCCAGGCCCTATATTAAGGAGGCGGATTCCAATGTTGCCCAAGGCAATTGGAATCCGCCAGCCCTAATTACAACCAACATTTAGAACTTATTTCCCTATGGTTTTGAACTTTAAGTATAGACAATGTTTGTGCTAATACTATGTTGGTAAACAGATTTGTCACTTCAAAATATTCTACTATGTGCCCAATGGAGGAGTGACAAAAAGTTCCCAACAGTTGGATAGATCATTCGTTGAAACACGATCTTTCTCTGCATTTGAGAGGGGCAGATCCCTCGTATGATAGGGGTATTTATATTTTCACGTATAATTAACCTTGAAAAGAAAATGAACAATAACTATGAATGAAGTTTAAGGAAATCTACACAATAAACATACGATTGCCACTTAGATTCCATTAGCCTTTAAACTTATCACTATCAACTCTAGACTACGCATGAGAAGAGAGTGAAACAAAACATTAAGTTTGCATAACGCCTATATATTTCAGAGATACCAAAGAAATCTATGATGTTATCTGACCATTGTCGTCATGAAACTGGTAAACTAGTTTGCAAGCTTGTTATTTCAATATCACAGGATGATTACATAACATCGAGCAAATGAACACTTAACAATCATGGAAGTACTCCCAATCTGCCTTGTATTCAAAATGATGAAATTATACAATTCAAAATTTTAGCTGTCCCAAACTCACAAAATCCAAAAAGTCCTACCATCTCTCTTTCTAATATTTATAGCCTCTCAAAATAAGTACCTCATAACCACCTTTGATTCTGAGTTAAAAACTAACTCATTTATGCGCAAATTACAATGAGTTAATGTTGATGTGTTTTTTATGCACATGCGAACACAGAATAAAATACCGAAGTATCTTATCCTCTCTTGAACAAAGTTCCCGACTGCTGAAGATCTCGCTGAAGGATCAGTCGGAGTAACTCTAAGGTTCTGTTATGTAGGATCTCTACGTGTGGATAAGCTCTCTATGGTATGATGTGATTTTGTTGGAATCACAAGGGGACTTACACTTGACGACCTAAACGTCTGATTCGCTTTGAATATTACTGGAACATAGGATTTCACTATTCTAGATTTTTTGAAAAAAAGGAAAAAAGGATGAGGGCGAGGGAAGGATCTAATTCTGACACTAAGAATGTAGGAGCTATTGAGACATGGACCAACTAGGACTCGAACCTAGGACCTTCCGTATGCTGCTAGAGTGCTCTACCACTGAGCTACTGGCCCCTCTTGGACTAGTCCATCGTCGGTTTAGGTGTGGCTTATTTCCAACACCTACACCCCCCCTAAGCCACACCTCTCGTGTGCTTGGGGCTCCTAGCTTGGACCTGGCTCTGATACCATGTTGAGACATGGACCAACTAGGACTCGAACCTAGGACCTTCCATATGCTGCTGGAGTGCTCTACCACTGAGCTACTGGCCCCTCTTGGACCAATCCATCGTCGGTCCGGGTGTGGCTTATTTCCAACACCAATAGGAGCAATGATTGATCTTTGATGAAATTCTAACTAAGTCTTGTTTTGACATCCTAGGACCATCTCCACAAGATTAGTGTGATCTTCGAAGGAAAGCTTTATGATGTTCAGATCATCGCTACAGGCATAGACACCATTAGGCTGATGCATATCAGTGAAGAAGAGACAATTGAAGTTAAGCTTAAGCTGAATGATTCCAGTTGACTACACAAGGCAAGTCTGCAATCAACAAACTGCTAGTAGTATGGATATACAAATTTCACCATCAATCAAACACATTTCTTCCACTCATCTAATAACATGAAATCAAATCTGAGAAGTATAGAGACCATGCAAATTGTTGAATCGACCCATAGATTTCACCATTTCTTCAATGAAGTTTTACAAGCCTTTTACAACAACATCTTGGCAACAATCTTTGCCTTCTCTTTCTATTCTACTCTAATTGCTATACTATTAACTGACTTATTCACTATTTCTAACTATTCACCTTCTAACTCCTGATTAACTATTAGCCTTTACAAATGAGGAGCCAGGGCTTATATAGCGCCCTCAATACAAATCGATGGCTCAGATCAACTTGAAATCAATGGTCGAGATCTTACAATGAAAACCCTAATTAGGGTTTGTTACAACAAACTCAATTCTGGCCAATGAAACAATTGCATTGTTTGGACACATGTCTTCTTTGGAATATTCGACCAATGGATAACCGGGGTAGGTACATCGAAGTTAGTGCCATCTTTGATGAGTCAGGTACATTGAATCTGGATACGCTGAGGTGGACCAATCCGACTGGAGGAGTGATGACTGGGATGCCACCTTGTCTGACACTTGCAACTTGGTAGATATTCAATTTGATGATGCTGAGAAGCTAACTTTAGTTAACTCTTCTGAAACTGTCTGCTTCTCCAACGGATCCTTGCTCTGACCTCCTTTGTCTTTGATGTGCAGGATGGATGGTGTACCTTTCCTTGATGCTGGACTGGAGAAGGTCGTCCTTGTCTTGGTTTGGTCTTGTGGAGGTCGTCCTTGATCTGGCCTGGTCTTCTTTCATCTGCAAGACAAACCATAAGATGATTAAGGACACATAATATATTTATTCTAACATAGCATTTTATACCTTAAATCATCAACAAGAAGACATCAAAATGAAGTTTGTTCAAGATTCTTTCCAGGGACAGGCCCTATAAGAATTTCGCCCTGGACCCTCTGGAAGGGTCAAGAGCGAAATTTGCATTCTTGGCTCATATTGTTCTCACTTTGCAACCGTACTTGCTTAGATACATGCCCAAGGACGCCCTCATTCTCAACCAACACCAATCTTGATGCAAATTTGGGGCAAAAGAGAGGTTTTTAAGAATTTTGCTCTGGACCCTTTGGAAGGGTCAGGAGCGAAATTCACCTTTTAGGACAAAATCTATCATGTTTCCACTCCAAAATACCTTCCAAGGCATGCACACACTAGTTTTCCTTCCTCTAGAGCCCAGGAATCCACGCCTTGACCTCTATCATGAGCATTTTGAGTGAAATTGGGAATTTCGCTCTGGACCCTCTGGAAGGGTTAGGAGCGAAATTCACCTTTTAGGTCACAACCCTTCATTTTCTTCACTTCAATTCATCTTGCAGGGCAAAGTAACATCATTTCAACCTCAACTACGCCTTAGGACTCCTATAGTCTTGACTTGACACAAGGAGGAAATAGGTAGATGAAGAATTTCGCTCTGGACCTTTTGGAAGGGTCAGGAGCGAAATTCACCTTTTAGCTCAAAATTCAGACTTTTGAAGGTCAAACATCTTTCCAAGGCATTCCAAATAGCTTTTCTCACCCTAGTCTAGGCCCGACTTAGCATAAAATTTGGAGGATAAGATGGTTTTTAGGATTTTCGCTCTGGACCCTTTGGAAGGGTCAGGAGCGAAAATCACTTTTTAGGACAAATTCTACCATTCAACTCACCTCCAAGGTCAAGGAAACTTTGCTCCATCCTTCCCTAAGCCATAAAAACCAAAAGCTTGACTTGATTTGCAAGGAAGATAAGTGATTTTAGGAATTTCACTCTAGACCCTTTGGAAGGGTCAGGAGCGAAATTCACCATTTGGCTCAATTCCTTCACATTTGATACTCATTGATAAGTCAAAGTTATTTCTAAGGACCTCTTCCATCAAAACTCACCTTAGTCAGCACTAGGCTTGGCACAAAATTGCGAAAAAAGGTGGTTTTTGAGAAAATTTGCTCTGGACCCTTTGGAAGGGTCAAGAGTGAATTTCTTGTGTTGAGCTCATTTCTTCATATTTGATGACTCTTGAGAATTCAAGGACATGCCTAAGGACACCTCTAATCTTGACCCACACTAGCTTGGCATAAATTTGAGGGAAAAGATAGGTTTTGCACAATTTCGCCTTGGACCCTTTGGAAGGGTCAGGAGCGAATTTCATGATTTGCTTGGTTATCCTCATTCAATTCCATTCTTTTCACTTTGTTTACTTGGACTCTTATCCTTGGATCCCTCTCCCATGCTTGCAACATTTCGCTTGACCTCAAAGTGACTAGAAAAGAGAATTTCGCTAGAAATCATGGCCAGGGACAGGACCTATAATGAATTTCGCCCTGGACCCTCTGGAAGGGTTAGGAGCGAAATTCTTCCTCTAGCCCAAAATCATCATTTTTTGAGACAAAAATCCATTCAAGGGCAATCTTAAGGGCTTCTATCATCCTTGTCTAGGCCTGACTTGGCACAAATGTGAAAGGAATAGGTGGATTTAGGATTATCTCATTCTTGACTTGATCCTTCATCTTTTCACCCCCAATCTTCTCTAGAAGGTAACTAAACTTCATTCTCATGCAAGGAACAAAGTCTTAAGCCCAAGCAAGGTCAAAAAGGTAGGCTTGTAAGGAATTTCGCTGGGTTAGGAGCGAAATTCACTTTTTGGCTAAAATCTTCATCTTTCAAAGTGTCCAACTCCCTCCCAAGGCAAGAACATACCAATTTATCCTACATCACGCCAACACCTAGCCAAAACAAAGAAGGAAATAAGAGCTACAAGGATTACCACCAATTTCTGGGCTCATCCAGAGCCTCTAAGGGCTTCAAATTTGACTATGAATAAATTACAAAAATAAGAAAGGAAAATTCAGAAACTGCAATAGAAAATTAAAATCTTTTTGGGTGATGCAGGATTGCCCTTACACCATCGGATGCTCCAGCATCAAACACCCGGGGTAGATTGAGAAGTGACCCCGTCATGTCTCAGCTGGTTGAAGAAAACCCAAATGTTCAACGTCTGCTTTGGACAACCATGAAAAATCCTTAATAGGTCTTTCCCTCCATTTCACTAGATACTCCTCATACTGCCCATTTCTAATACTTTTCACACGGCTATCTAGAATTGCTTCGATCTCTTCCATCTCTGAAGTAGGTGCAGGGATTGTATATGGCTCTATGACTAGTCCCCCCTATGTTTCACCTTCATAATACTCTATTGAATCGGAAATGTTAAACACAGGGAAAATATTTGTTCCATTCGGTAGCTCTACCTCATATGCATTCCCTGAATCATGCTTCTTCAAAACCTTGCACAGACCAAATTTCTTCATTTTTAGTTTATATGTTCCCACTAGGAACCTTTCCTTCCTCAAATGAACCATCATCTCATCACCAACCTAGAATGCCTTATTCCTCCTTTTCCGATCTGCCTTCACCTTATACTACAAATTCATCTCATTGATGTGCTTTCTCACCTCTTCATGTATATTTATAATGTTCTCTACAAAGTATTCAGATTCGGCACTTGTATGTTTTTCCTGGTCCATCCTCCTCAATTCTGAAGTGGTCCTTGGACTACCTCCATACACAATTTGGAATGGTGATCTACCAATGCTCCTATTAACAAAATTGTTGTAAGCAAATTTTTCTCGTGGTAAGATCAAATCCCATCCCTTGTGTTTATCTCCTACCAAACATCTTAGTAGGTTACCCAAACTCCTATTCACCACTTTAGTCTATCCATCGGTCTGTGGATGGTGTGTAGAACTGAACTTTAATTCTATCTTCAACTTCTTCCACAAAGTCCTCCAAAAGTATCCAACAAACTGGGTATCATGATCTAAAACAATACTTTTTGGTAAACCATGTAGTCTTACCACCTCCCTGAAGGACAAATCAGCTATGTGGACAACATCATGGGTCTTCTGGCATGGGATGAAATGTGCCATCTTTGAAAACCTATCAACAACCACAAAAATTGAATCATTCCCTCTTTCTGTCCTTGGTAAACCAAGAACAAAATCCATACTTATATCCTACCATGGCCTCTCAGGTACAAGTAATGGTTGATATAGCCCTGTATATTGACTCACTCCTTTCGCCACCTGACATACTCTACAACTCTATACAATTTCTTTACATCCCGTGATAACTGAGGCCAATAATAGTGTTCACTAATGATGGCTATGGTCTTTTCTCAACCAAAATGTCATACCATTCCTCCACTGTGCTTTTCTTTAATCAGATTCTCTCTCATAGAGCTCCTTGGAATGCATAATTGGCTTCCCTTAAACAACATGTCATCTTGGATTATAAAATCCAACCACCTTGTCCTATCTAAAGTAATAGGTTCCTTGCAACCTTTCCAAGCTTCTGCAAAATCAGGATCCTCAAGATACAATATCTCGAGTCCCTTGAACCCAACCACCTCAAATTGCATCTTTGTCAACATGATCTGCCTCATGCTTAAGGCATCTACAACTCTCTTAGACTTCCCACTCTTGTGCTTCAAGACAAAAGTATAACTCTGCAGAAACTGAACCCATTTCAAATGTCTCTGATTCAATTTTCCTTGGCTATTCAAGTACTGTAATGCTTGATGATCAGTATACAATACAAACCCTTTTGGCAACAAATAATATCTCCATTTCTTTAATGCCTAAACTATTGCATAAAATTCCTGGTCATAAACAAAATATTTCTTCTTTGCATCATTTAGTTTTTCACTTAAATATGCAATGGGCCTACCTTCCTGGCTCAATACAGCTCCTATGGCACTACCACTGGCATCACAATCTACCTAAAACACCTTGTTGAAATCTGGAAGTGCTAAAATAGGTTGCTTTGTCACCTTCTTCTTCAACAAATCAAAACACTTTTTCGCTCCCATACTCCACTTGAATTCTTTCCTACCCCCCCACATTGTTTCAGTCAGGGGTGCACAAATGCTATTGAAGTTTCTAATGAACTTCCTATAAAAACTAGCCAACCCATGGAAAGATCTCACCTTAGTAGCAGTTTTTTAGGGTAGGCCAGTCCATAATAGCCTTTACCTTCTTTGGGTCCATCTTAAGACCTTCTATTGAGACAACAAACCCCAGATACACTGACTACCTCTTCACAAAACTACACTTCTTCAGATTTATCAAAAACTTCTCCTCTCTTAACTTCTCAAAAAATTTATGAACATGCATTAAATGCTCATCCAATGTTGTGCTAAAAATCAGAATATCATTTAGATAGACAATAGAAAATTTTCCCAAAAATTCTTGCAATACCTCATTCATGAACGACATGAATGTGCTCAATGCATTGGTTAGCCCAAAAGGCATGACAAACCATTCGTACAAGCCTTCTTTGGTTTTGAAGGCAGTCTTCCACTCATCTCCTTCTCTTACCCAGATTTGATGATATCCACTCTTTAGGTCAATCTTTGTAAAGTACCGAGTTCCACTCAAAAAATCCATCAGATCATCCATCCTTGGCAAGGGAAATCTGTATTTGATTGTTATCTTATTTATGGCCCTGGAGTCCATACACATCCTCCACTCCCCATTCTTCTTCGGTGCTAGTACTGCAGGTACTGCACATGGACTCAAGATCTCTCGGATCAATCCTTTCGTCAATAATTCCTGAATTTGTCTGTTCAACTCTTCATTTTCTACTGGAGTCATTATGTGAGCTGTCTTATTCGACAATCTGACTCCAGGGATCAAGTCAATCTGATGACTGATCTTCATCACAGGAGGTAAACCCTCAGGTACATTATCGAACACAATTTTCCGAAACTCATCCAACAAGCCTAAAATTTCTACAAGAACTTCTTCATTACCCTCATTATCCATTCTAGTGATTAAAGCAAAACACATAGATTCATGTTTCATACCTTCAAAAAATTTCATCCCATCAAGAAAACATATTCTTGCATTGTTGCATACCTTTTCTGCCATAGTTAATTTAAAATCGATTAAAATATTTTACTTTTAAGTAAATATAATCTATAGTATTTTTTTTTTTTTTTTTTTTTTTGAAAAGTGGGGTAAAAATTTATTCAATCAATCCAAGTTACAGAACACAGGCCGAAGGCCCAAAGAAACACTACATACTCTTGTCCTCCAGTAACATCTGATCAATGATCTCACAATACTCAAAAGGTAACTCATCCCTACTATTAATATCCCATCTACCCACATTCTCTGAGGCCCACTTTGCCAGGCAATCTGCCACTCTATTCCATTCGCGAGGGATATAATGAAAGGAGACAGAGTCCAAGTACCTACAAAGACTAAGAGTTTGTCTGGCCAAAGAGGCAAGTTGCCAACTAACATCTTCCAATTTCTGGTTATTCAACATATCCACAACAATCTGAGAGTCAGACTCACAGATAATCTTCCGCCACCCTAATGAGCATCCCCGCTCAATAACAACCTTAATAGCCAGGGCCTCCATCAGATTATTAGAATGTTGACCCTTATAAACAGAGAGGAGAAAGACCGCACCCCCATCATCACTTCTACCAATAGCCCCAATACCAGCATGACCAGGGTTCCCCCGCGAAGACCCATCCGTATTGATCTTCAGGATTCCCATCGGGGGAGGGGACCACCTCCCATCTCGACTCACCCTCTGCTTACCATGACTCGGTCTTTTCCTGAGACTGCATCCCTTACAGCTATCTCCCAGATTCAGATTCCTCACAATAGCTTGATCCCCAGGATCTATATAGGTAGACATATCACACTTAGCATAAATCATCTCCTGGAGCCTATTAAGAATTAGCTTCCACACTTGGGAGCTTCCAAGTTTGGAGCCACAAAAGATTCTGTGATTCCTTTCCAGCCAGAGGTTCCAGAGGATGAAGATCGGACCAACTAACCAAGCAGCCTGTAAGAAAGAAGTCTTCGCAGGAGGTCTGCCCAAGCTTTCCCAGAAGTCAATAAGAGAAGTGGCATGAATACAACCCTGACACCAAGCCTCCCACCATCGATGCCATATCTCTCTCGAAAAGGGGCAGAGGAAAAACAAGTGGGAGACACACTCCTCATTGTGCATACAAAAGGTCCCTGAAAACCTCATTTGCGTAGATTCTCCCAAGTGAGGCATTTCTCCTGAGCCAACAACCATAAGAAGAAGTTACATTTGGGCCACGAAAATCTGCTCCAAGCCTTCTTCCACCAGTGCACATCAGCTAGACCATGAAGGTTCCTGTCAAGAATTGAATAACCTTGAGCCACTATGAATTTGCCTTTAGGACTTGGACTCCATGCCAAGCTGTCCCTCCCACTAAGAGAGCTGCAAAACCTATCCTCCAGAACTCTAGATAGAAGGGCTCGGTCCTCATTAGTGCCACCCAATGGCCACTCCTGAGAGTCCTTCCAACAAGTCATCTCAACCGACCCTAGATGCTTGATAGCCTTAAAATGCTCCACCTTAGTCCATCCAACATTAATAAAAGTTTGGGAGAGGGGGAGAAGCTGGGGAAAACTAGAAAGAATGGGGGGATGACCATCCCATGAGTCCTGCCAAAACAAAGTATCCGAGCCTTTGTTACAAATCCAGAAGAGACCCTCCTTGACAAGTTGGGCACCCCTCTTAAGAGTATCCCAAATACAAGAGCCTTTACCCACCAAAGGAAGACGTGGAACCTCAGAGCATTCAGCACCAGGAAAGTACTTGTGGGTAAGAATCTTGGCCCACTCTTGATCTTGACTGTTACACCATCGCCAATACAGTTTAGCAGCTAAAGCCATGACAACAAGTGCCATCAAGTGAAGCCCAAGACCCCCTGCCTGTTTCGGCCTGCACACATGCTCCCATTTGACCAAGCTCCACTTTGAGGATAGAAGACTACCAGACCAAAGGAATTGCCGAGATAATGCATCAAAATCCCTCACAAAACTAGAAGGGGGAATCTGAACACAACACCTGTATATGGGAAGAGACTGCACCATAGTCTTAAGCAGAACCAATCTCCCAGCAGAAGATAACCATCTGCAAGTCCAGTGACTAACCTTACTCTTGAGTTTATCTAGAATCCCCTGCCAGTAATCCTTCCACTGAGCCCCCAAGGACAAAGGGACCCCAAGGTACATCAGAGGAAGGGAGCCAATTTGGAACCTAAGAATTCTAGCAATCCTATTTTGAATGAGCCGAGGAGTGTTAAAGAAATAAATAGAGGACTTATCATCATTAATTTTCTGACCTGAGGCTTTCAAATAGGTATCCAAAGCTCTCCTGATATTCACTGCCTCACTGATTCTAGCCAAGCCCATCAATCCAGTATCATCCACAAACTGAAGATGAGAATACGAAGGAAGGGTATTATTCCAACTCCAACCTTGGATAAAGCCCTGCCTCACCTGAGCTTTTAAAAATCTGCCAAGACCCTCTGCCATGATGAAGAATAAGTAGGGAGATAGGGGGTCTCCTTGCCGAAGTCCCCGAGAGGCACCAAATAGCTCAGAAGGTTCTCCATTAATAAGAACTGAGAAGGAGGTCGAGGTCACACAACTAAGAACCCAGTCGACCCATTCCACTGCAAACCCAAAAGTCAAAAGAATTTTCTGTAAGAACTCCCAACTCACCCGATCATAAGCCTTGGCCATGTCAAGTTTAATGAACATAGCTTTCTCCTTAGAAGTGGCCATAGAGTTGACAGCCTCTGTTGCTATCACAACTCCATCTAAAATTTGTCTTCCGTCAACAAAGCCACCCTATTCAGCAGAGATCAACGAACCGAGGAATGACTTGAGCCTCTCAGCAATCAATTTGGTGATGATCTTGTAGACCACGTTACATAATGCTATAGGCCTGAATTGATCCAACCGATTAGCCCCTTCCTTCTTAGGTATGAGAGCCAAGAAGGTGGAATTCAAAGACTTCAGCATCTGTTTATTCCTGTATGATTCCTGGACCACATCTAGGAGATCATACTTTACTATCTCCCAGAATTCTTGGAAGAACTCAATTGGGAACCCATCTGGACCAGGGGCCTTACCTTTCTTCATATTGAACACAATTTTCTCCAATTCTGGAAGCAAGATAGGGCTTAAGAGGGCACCATTCATATCAGCAGAGACTAGGTGAGGGATACAGTCCAAGATGACTCGCTCCTCAGGCCCAGTACCAGGATCCTCCCTAGAAAAGAGATCAGAGAAGTAGTTGACTGGTTCCCTAGAAATATCTTCACAAGAAAATATCTGAGTTCCATCCGTTAAGACAAGAGAGGAAAGAGAGTTCCCATGCCTACGAGCCTTAACAGAGTTGTGGAAAAAAGCAGTGTTCCTATCCCCCTCCTGAAGCCAATCAATACGAGATTTCTGCTTCCAGAAAATCTCCTCCTGAAGCTCCCATTCTTCCAACTCCTTAAGAGCCAGGGACTCCGCTTCACTCATCCCAGAATCCAAACCATGGTCCCGAATCTGGCGGGTAATGGTATCTAGCCTGGTTTGAGCAGCAGTCTTCTGAGCATGTAGATAACCAAAGCATTGTTTATTCCATCTCTTAAGCCTGTACTTCACATGTTGAAGCCTTTTACTGAAGGTATACATGGCCGTACCATGATCAGGCATCCCCTCATACCACCAATCCCCCATAAGATCAGGTAAAGACAAGTCTTTGAGCCACATCAATTGGAATTTGAAAGAGGGATTCTTGGTGACCCTGTATGACGTGATGGAAAGCTTAACAGGCCAATGATCCAATCCCCTCCAGTCAAGAATTTCAGAACTAGTGATCCACCTATTGTCCATCCAATAGCATGAAACCAAAAATCTATCAAGCCTTTCCGAGATAGCCTCACCACCACATCTCCGATTATTCCAAGTAAAGACACCATTAGTCAGTTTCACATCAATGAGAAACAATGAGCCAATCATATCTCTGAGTAGGTTTGAAGATTGGTCTAGCCTAGCAAGCCCTCCCCTCTTTTCTTCCAAACTAATGACTGCATTAAAATCACCTGCCACAATCCATGGGAGATAAGGTTCCAAGGATCGGATGAATCTAATATGGCCCCATAGCTGGGATTTACCTGCAAAATCCATGGGAGCATAAATATTGGATAAGAAACACCTTTCTCCATTCCCAAAGCTAGTGGCAATCAAAGACATGGAAGACCGACTGGAAATCCACCACAAAGGGGAGATTTTCCTTGGGTCCCAGAAGCAAGCCACCCCACCTGAACTATTCAAGGCACCCACCCCCTGCCAAGAGCCCTGGGGCCAAATATAAGCAGCACACTTAGCTAATCCATCCAATGAAAGCTTTGTTTCCTGAAGAAAGACCATATCAGGTGACTGAGACTCAATTAATCTGCGAACAGCCTTTTGTCTAGGGATGCTGTTCAACCCCCTTACATTCCATGATAGCACAATCATTTATGGGGGTGAGAGAAATGAGAGTCAATGGGTCTCACAGACCCAGACTCAACCAAATTTTCACCCATTATCTTCACTTTCTCCTGATCCGTCTTCCTGCCACTTTTTGACAGTTTATCTGAAGGCCCCTTTTTGAAGGGTTTCTGATGAATGCCTAAAACAAGAGAAGCCTTATTACTCTTTCCAGAATCAGATGTCCCCTTAGACCTAAGGGGGTCAGTGGCCACCAAGGCTGGGCCCTGCAAACCCTGTGAACCACGAAGATCCCCGGTATCCTGAATAGGAGGGGGCATCTCAATATCCAACTGCTCGGCTTGTAGGTCCCCTGTAAATGGATTTTGATCCTCTCTCTGCATATCCCCTACTTGAATCTCCTGCTGATTTTTATCCTCAGAAGAGAGCTCGACTGGGACACCTTCCTCTTGAACCAAGTCTCCAAGAGCCTCAAACCTGTTAAAGGTGCCGTCAGTCCACCTATCCATCCAGGTTCTCTTCCTACCTTTGCCCTTGCTATGAGATTTAACCTGTGTAAAACCCTCACTGTCAATAGGTCCATTAGATACTATAGCCTTTCCCTTGTCCTCCCTAGGGGGAACTGAAGCATCTGAGGAGGGGATCTTATACTTGGGACATCTTCGAAATAGATGCCCATGTTCATGGCAGATCCTGCATCTAAATGGTAGGGTCTCGTAATCCAACTGCTGGATCTAGGAAACTGAGCCCATACAAATCTCCAAAGAATCTGGCAACGGATTATTCAAATCAACTTCTACATAGATACGAGCAAAAGAAATTACCTTACGATCTTGAGTCTGTGTAGCTGATCCCACAGGTTTTCCCAGAAGCATAGAGATTGAGTGTAGAATATCTTCCCTCTAGAATTCCAAAGGAAGCCTCGGCAAGCAAACCCACACCGAAACTCGAGAAGGGATTTCCTCAGCAGAGTTAAAGCCCATGTGCCAGGGTTTGATGAATAGCCCCACCTAGTTAAAGAAATAAGGGCCACCTTCAAAAACTTTATTCCTATCCGACATGCATGAGAAGATAACCAAAAAGTAATTATTGGCTGCTAACAGAATTTCCATATCTCCTTCTGGGTTCCACACCCGACGGGCCCAAGAATCCAACACTGGTAATGAAAGACAGAGGCCCAGAAATTTGCAGATAAGAGCGTGATTCCTCCAGTACTCGACATCCTCCGAAACCTGTTCAAGTTGAATGACCAGAATTGGCCGGATCTCAGCTTTCTGTAAACATCCATTAATTTTATGAAGTCAGAGTTTCCCATTCGACAAGGGTTCTCCTTCCCCTGATTGTGAGTTACCATTCAGAGCCCTACTATAGGCATGCACCCCCGAAGCCGGCTCACCCATCTCCAAATCTCCATCGGTAGGCCGGGGAGAAGCAACACCATGATCTCCCATTCACCCCGAGCCTGGATATAGCAGGCACCAAGGCAAAGATGGGGCAAAAGCCCCTCAAGCTCCCAATGTCGCAGGTCCCTTCCTAAACCGCAGCAAAAACAAACAAGCAGGCTGTCGTCCAAAACCCACGGCCAAAGAGGATCAGACGCCCAGAACCAGCAAATGCCCACCCAGTAGCAGGCCATGTGCAAAACAACGCCGAAGGGATCAGAGGAAACGCAGGTCAAGCTAGGGCACGCAGGCCCTAGCAGACCAGGTATCACCCTCGGCCGCCATCCGCCATCCCATAAATTCTAAATTTCATCTTTTTGTGAAACCCTAAATTTTTTCATATAATCTATAGTATTAAATGGTATAATTATAAATAGATTTGTTGATATATACACAAATAAAACAAATATGATAGATTCAAATCCTATCTTACTTACATAACAATTATCTAAAAATTACAATATTTATTTGGATTTCTATATTATAATTATCATAATGAATAAAACCAAACTCCCTTACCTTGTCCAACAATGAAAAGATATAGGAAGTTATTATATTAAAATGTTTATATGAATATTTTAAAATTATTTTTGTGCACCTTAATATCCTTTTTTTTTAATGATTTTTTTCTACATGTACAGAATATTAGTTTAGGGTATTGAGAATGAAAAATTCACTAGAATCTTCAGTTGTAGACCATGTGAGATGTGGAAGTCAAAAGATTGTGATACTTTAATGAGCACACAAAATGTGTTTATCTCCATATGCTTGTATACCTATGTATTTGCGACAATGAAAGATTAATATTTGTGAGTCAATATAATAGAAATTGACATTAGAAACAATGTAGAACACTAACCATACGAGATGTCGAAGTCAAAGGATTGTGATACTTTGATGAGCACACAAAATATGTTTATCTTGGTACGTTTGCAAAGTTATGCATTAATCACATTGAAGGATTAATATTTAGGAGTCACCTCATTTAATAGAAATTGTTATTTGAAAGTACATAGAATTATTTTCTTGTTTGATTCATTTTGGTGTGACTCACCCACATATTCAGCTCTTAGAGTTGAGTTTTAATGAGATGCTAGAATATATGTAGATTCAATGTGATTATCTCATTTTATATTGTTATGACTTATTTTCTATGTGAATCATATTTATCTCAATAATCTCATTTTTATTTAATGATCTATTATTTGAGGGTTATCTTACTTGAGTTCATAATGATCAATAAGTCATTTTGAATTTGTATCATTTTTGGGGTCTTTGCCTTTCAATAAATAGAAGAATATTTTGTAGTTGATTTATCATGATCAATTTTAATTTTTTCTTCCTAATTCATGTTAGAAATGTGATTTTGTTTGGTTCATGGGTTGGCATGATTTATTTGTTTTGTGGTATTATGAGGATTGTCATCAAACTTTATAATTTTGAAATTATTAATAGATATGATCATTTAGAAATCTCAACATCATAATTTGATGTTAAGATTTTTGAGTAAGCACATCTCTTCAATGTGTTGTGTGAGTCAAAGATTAAAAACTATACTATGACTTATAGATTCACCTTCTACATAAACCAAGGCCCTCCCTTAAACACATTATCTTTCTCAAATTCCAACTAAAAGACTATATATAAAAACCTCATACCAAGAAAATCACCTCCAAATTCAGACCCATCCATTTTTGCTCTATCCATGTACTAGATTCTATTCAATAGATTCCATATGCATACAATTTAGCAATAATAGCTTTCTTCCTATATTAGAGTCAACAAATTCTTATGAAATACATATATTAGTGATCATCTAAGATTTTCACATTAACATTACCAACCGTTTTCCACATTAACTTTTTATCCCCTTTAACTTACCATAAAGATGGCCTCCCCATTTCAATTATTTTCTCCCTCTCCAACCCATTCAACTGTAAAACTAGTTTTATTCATTTTTCTCCATGTACAAAGAGAATTAATATAATTTATACAATAACATTATAAAAAATATATAACCTTCTAAATGCGATAATTCTCAAGTAAATAAAATAATCTAAACTTATATATATATATATATATAATAATAAACAATGATAATTCTTAAGATTTTAAAGTAAAATATTTTGAAATTAAAATATATAAAATTATATATTAATCATATATATTTTAAATATTTTTATACTCTTAATATTAAAATTAATAATAATAAGAAGCACCTACCTTACTGTAGATTTATAAAGAAATAAATATTATTAGATTAACAATGAAAATTAATTGAATTCAATAATATAGAGGGTAATTAATGTAAGAAACTGGCTTCTTTCCTGCCTTTTTCGTGGAATAATATAGATGGTTAGAGGTTATGTCTTAACAAGAACAAAAAAAAAAGAGGAAAAAAGGTTGCTATCTGTAGCTGCAGTGGGGAGTAACAGAAACAGAAATAGAAGAAGAAAAAGAATTCACAAAAGAGAGCCCTATGCAGGAGGTTGAATCTCAACCATAGCCTATAGATATATCATGACAATCATAAGCATGACCATAGTCCCAAGCTCAAGAAAAGGTGCCTTGTATCGGCATCCTGCCTCACCGAAATGCTGCAGCCCACACCTAAACTACACAATACAACTTATGTAAGTGTAAGTAAGTCAATCTCTTACAATGCATCTCTATTTTTATTGCGGCTAGCAAATCCAACAAGTGACGTGCAGAGAAATGATGGTGTTTCACTCCTTGTGTGCAATGTTTTAATTTGCATCGGTCTGTCACCATATTTCTCCTCATATTTTTATGGTAATTGTATATATTTTTTTAATGTATCCGAAAATGCACGCGTTTTAGAATGAAAAAAAGTCTCTTTTGCCAAAGGATGTTTCCTTGTGTCACAAGCTTTTTTCTATTTGTATGGGTTTATGATTTATCACTCTTCTATATTTGGAACTCATATTTAGATGTTGTTATAGTGTATGCAAAAACCCCTTCTATTTTATTTTTTTAATACCAAGAGGGTGTATAATTCTAGGTATATCCAATTTTCAATTCTCTTGGGTTTATCACTGGTGACCTAAACCCACAAGAATTGAACACTTACCTTCTGGTGATTTCTCCAACTTGTACTCTATAGTTTCATTGATGGTTTTAATTTTTTCAATGGCTTAGGTTTTGTTATGGAATATAACTGAGGTCTTATTTATGAATTTGGAGGGGGCAGAGTGGTATAGTCCAAAGCAACATAACGTAAATGGACTAGTGGATTTCTTGCATTAGTGTACTCTCATACATCAAAATGGTGTCTTGTTTGGTGGTGAACTTAAAAAATTGATATCTTGTTTGGTGGTGAACTTTAAAAACTGATATCTTGTTTGGTGGTGATCTAGTATAGGAGTTGTCCTCCTAATTTTCTATTTAGATGTCTATGAAGTTATTTGATTGTCCATGAACTTGAATTTTATAAGATATATAACATTTTTTCAGCATTACATAGGGTAGAATAATCCCCTACTCCAGGGGCATTCACTGTTATATTCTTAAGTCTTAACAACTTCAGTTGATATCATAGTTAATTAACACTTATTGTAAAGACATGTCAATAATATTGCTACCAATGCAGTGTTTGTAGCTAATTGAAGAAAGAAATCATATATATGTAAACCAAATTCTTTGTTAGTGGTGGACATTATTACAATTTCTTGGATTATATATCTACAGGTGAATTTGCCCTTAATATCCCGGGATGGTGGTTCTAGATTAAAGATATTGGTGAGGCAATTCTTATAGAATCAAGGGAATGTACTCCTTAACATCCAAGGTAAAACTCTAGAATAATGAAGAAGAATGAAGAAAAAGATCTTGGCTATTTGTTCAAAATTGGGTGTAGATTTTAGTTTGGCTAGAATTCATTGCATTCTGACCTATTACTTATATATCACTAACCTGTTGGTTTACTTAGTAGCAAAGTTGAAAAACTTGGATTGGAAAAAAGTTTGACAAACCCAAAAAAACTTCAAAGACTTAGCAGACCCAAAGAAGTTCAAATTTCAAAAACTCGGAAAATATTCTAAAGATAAGAATTTAGAGTAATTAATTAATTGAAGACCTTGACAAGAATAGGTAATAATCAATTTATTTTTTTAAGGAGAATAAATAAATTTGTAAAAATATTATTGAAAAAAATGCATACTACTGAATTTAAGGAAAATACTTTAGAGCTCAAAAGGTGTTCATTACACATCATGGATAAAAAAGCTACTTCATTGCATATCAAGTTTAAGTTTCAATATAAATAAAAATTACAAATTATAATTTCAACATTTAGAATGTATAAACTTTATTCTGATTAAAGCTTAAGAAAAGCTTTGTGGGTGTACTCAAAATGGATGGTATAGTTACAGCTTAATGTCAAGGAACAATATCATTGTCCACAATAGTCTTAAGCATAGGATCATGATATGAATGCAACGAATGCCCCATTGATGGCTTGCCTTCTGTTTGCAAATGCTACATCATAATTTCAATGTTAAAAATCTATAAATTTGTTTTGATTATACTTAATCATTCAACAACAATGTAGGAAAGATCAAAGATCAAATGATCAAGAAGATATGCAGAAAAAGAATTAAGGTCAGAAACAAGTAAGACCATAAATTTTTTTTGTTATAGCAACATTTAGATCAAAGATAAATCTATGAATATGATAGAATTATAGGAATATATATGCTATAGTAATGTTGGTAGCACTTAATGATCTTTGCAAGTTATATACATGTTTCCATTTATAATATATGATAAGGTATTCTTTTAATAATCTATTTGGAATTTAGCGATACAGATTGCAATATGGGAAGGTCGATCAGCCTTTCGAGTTCACGAGAGGTGAAGATGGATTTTATCAGTCCCCTCCACAAGTTGCAGTTCATTGAACTTAATGAATTACAACAATTGTCTGATATGTGGTTTATATTTTCTGTTACCAGTCTTAGATTCTATGCTTAGCAGCTTAGTCAAGTTTAGTACTAAAGCTTTATAATTTGCTTATGTAAGTTTTAAACTGAGTCTAATTTCTTCTCAATTTCAATATGCTAGTGTTCTTCATCATTTTAATTGGCAAACATGAATATGTATGTTGATTTAAATAATAAATTATTTTTACTTTGAAAAATTTCTTCCCTTCTCATTGATCTATTCTTTTTGAGTCATGGATACTTGAGACTTGTTTATTACAATACATCCATCATTCTATGCTTTGTTATGTAGATCATTGTGGATTTCTCATTTTTCTTGTAAAAGCCTCTATATTATTTTGATTTCTTTTCTCAGGTGCATGAAACAGTTTGTCCTTCAAATTTGACACAGAACATGAACGTGCAGGTAACTGATAGAGTTCCCAGCTGCTCTTGTGAAATATGTAGGCATCTTTCATAATTAAATTTGTATGCTGAAGTTGCTTATACTGGCAGTCACATACGTCCACTCCATGTCGTTCGACAAGAAAGAGGACAAATTTTTGCAAGTTAGAGGATTATGAAATAGATAACACAGACACAGAGGATACAGATCTGATGGTAGGATTTTCTCCAATCTCCATTGTTTTTTTTATGAAGATAAAACTTCTTTTGCCCAATACTTTGTTGCATAATATTATAAGTTTGGGTATCAATGGCTGTAGAGATAAATGTATCACCCAACTACTATTAAATTTAAGAACAACCTTAGTTAGGAAGAGCAATCCAGTCCAATGCAAGAGAAGAGGACAAGAGATACAATATCTTTGCCACAGCGAGAAGGACTTTGGCCTTGAAAGTCAACTATCCAACATTATTGTCAAGATTCTAAAGACCATGAATGTTTAGAGGAGGAAGATGATAGAAATGAATGGGAGGCTAGGTATGGAGGAGAGGAAGATGAAGAAGATGAAATTGAGGAAAAGGGTGAGGAAGGTAAAGAACAAGAAGGAAGGAGATGGTATTCTCTTCGAAATGGCACCGAAGCAAGGAGGTTTTCTCCTGAAAAAGAAGAAAACCAATGGTTGTAGTCTCCACCATGTAGAGTACTACATAAAGGAATGAGAATAAAAAATGCATGTGATGCGAGATGAGGTGTCTCGAGGGTGAAAAAACATCATCGTGCACAAAGAATTGATGAGTGAGGTGATTCTCTTCTTGTGGATGAGATGGATCAGGGTCCTATTGGTTCATTATCATGGATGCATGTTGGAAATAGAAAATTTGGTCAGCAATGGGTTTGTGGTGGAATTGACATGCATAACGCAACTTCTTGGGGTTTGGAAGTTGTAGCATCTAGATGGGGACACCAAGGTGATACATTTGGTTATGGAAGTGTAGGTGCACAACCTACTGGGCCTAGTTCAAAAGGTGGAGCTGACATTCAAACCTTGCAGGTTGATGAAATAGTGAGTTTTGATGATATTGGAGGGCTTTCTGGCAACATTGATGCATTGAAAGAAATGACTTTTTTCCTCTTCTCTATCCTGGTTTCTTTGGAAATTATCACATCTCTTCTCCAAGGGGAGTCTTACTATGTGGTCCTCCAGGAACTGGAAAAACGTTGATTGCAAGGGCTTTAGCATGTGTCGCTTCCAAGGTAGCACATAAAGTAAACTTTTACATGCGAAAGGGAGATGATGTGCTCAATAAGTGGGTTGGGGAAGCTGAGCGATAGCTGAAATTACTTTTTGAAGAAGCGCAAAGGAACCAGCCATCCATAATATTTTTTGATGAAATAGATGGTCCTGCCCCAGTGAGGTCTAGTAAACAAGAACAAATTCACAATTCTATTGTATCTATGCTTCTTTCTCTAATGGATGGTGTAGACTCTAGAGGTCAAGTAGTGCTTATTGCACTAACAAACAGGATTGATGATATTGATGGAGCTCTTTGTTGGCCTGGTCGGTTTGATCATGAATTTGTATTTTCCTTACCTGATTATAAAGCACAAGCTGAGATATTAAATATCCACACAAGAAAGTGGAAGAATCCTTTATGAGAACAATTAAGAATGGAATTGGAAGCATCTTGTGCGGGGTATTGTGGTACTAATTTAAATGCTTTGTGCATAGAAGCTGCAATTAATGCTTTCCGTGATAAATATCCTCAAGTATACACTAGTGATGATAACTTTGTCATAGATTTTGATTCTATGAAAGTAGAGAAGCATGATTTTGTGGAAGCTATATCTACTATTACTCTTGCTGCCCATAGAGGTACAATAGTACATTCAAGGCCATTGTCCCCAGTAATAGCTCCATCCTTACAAGGACATCTAAAAATAATCATTGATTATATGACTGAGATCTTCTACATAGTGGCCAAGGGTGATAAAAAAGATTCGTTGAATGACAGTTCTCGCAATCTTGCCAAGTTACTTAGATTTCCCTATGGTTCTTCTATTCCGGTTGTTTACAAACCAAGACTTCTACTTTGTGGGAAGGAGGGTGTTGGCTTGGTACAGCTAGAAAATTCTTTCATAGATGTTTACACGTCTATAACATGAGTCTATTTTTTTACCTTTTGAATTGCCTGGCTTGTAAGCTAGCTAAATTTCTGAAGGATGCTATATTTGTACTTTTCTTGCCAGGATCACATTGGCCCTGTTGTTCTCAAATTTTGATTCCCTTTTTATCCCTTGGAAGAATAAAAACAACTCTATCTGTAAAAGAGAGATCAGGGAAAAGAAACTTCAGAGCAACATATCACAAGGTTTAAATAACCTTCTACACTTCGAACTTATCCAAAGTTCAGGCGAGTAAACCTCTTGTGAACCAAATTCACACTTTAAAAGACAGATCCATAGTAAACCAATCCAAAAACCAGTGAATCTATTCACCTTAAAACTAACTGAAACAAAGAAATAAATCCCATGCTCCCATTCGGTGTTGATCCAAAAAATATGTAAAAAGATAACTACAATATATATCAATGCCTTATCCAGGCCACAGAGTCATCTAAGTTTAAAAAATAATCCCACAATTAGACATCTCCACACATCCCATCACCTTGACTTCTATAAACCCCACATATGCCTGACATATATGAAAATTCATCCTTATCAAAATAAAAAGCATTCATCACATTTAAAGTTTCTAAACAAGTAACTTACTGACAAAGATATTTCTCGCGTATTTAATTTCCCTCCCGAAGAGAAAAGCTAAGAAACATGCCTATAAAAGAATGCCTTACAATCCATGCTCAAATAAATAACCCTAAATTACTGAGATTGAGACCAGTAAATATTTCCAAGAACACCCGAAGACAACACAAATTCTAGGCTCAAAATTGATGGTTTGTATATTGATATTAATTTCAAAAAATATTACAAAAATATTAGAGTGTTTTCTATATGACTAGAAAATCCCAGATATATTTCTATAGAGTTTTCTTACAATTTCTTGCGATCATCTTTTCCTATAGTCCTAGTATCCATTTATAACAACATGGATGCATACAAAGCTTCAGACTTCCCTAGGGAAATTTGTTACAACTATACTTTGTTTCAAAAAGCAGTTACAAGGCTCTTTCTGTCTCAACAACCTTTTCAGTTGGTAACTCTTCTGCAATATCCTCCAACTATCCTGGAGCATCTTCCAACTGTTCTGGAGCATCTTCTTCCTGCACCGCATATTTTTTGGACCACTCTTTAAAAACATCATCGGTAGGCCATGAGTAGCCAATAATCTTTTTCTTCAACTTTAATAGCCTTTTCCAAGAGTTCCTTATTTTCCTCACTTCTAACTCCAAGAAACCATAATGTGATTTGATCTTTTCTATTTCCTCACTTGTTTTAACAAACAATGAGGTGTTATCTTTATTGATTATTTCATTTACCCTTAGAGATAGATTAGCTCCTAACTCATCCAGCCATACCTATTTGTCCTTTATCTGATTTTGGTTGACAAAACCTCTAGGAAACAGTTCAAATTTTTGCTTAGTATACTCTTTTCTATATAAATTAACCTTCCTTTCCACATTGGCTTTCCCTTCTGCCATCTTTGTCAAACCTTTGGTCAATTCACATGTGGATTTAATAGTGGCATCGGTTCTGGCTTCATCATAAGATACACACATGAACTCTAAATCTACCTCCCTCGGGATCCACTTATTTAGAATAGGCTCTAGAATGGCCATTTCCTCATTTAACTCACAAAGAGTGTCAAAAATTCTCTTCATATTGATATATACTGTGGGAGCATCAACGATGTCAGCAAAACTCAAAATTGTAGCCTTTATCTTCTCCTCATACTTATTTGCAAATAAGGCCTGAGTCTGTTTCAACTTTTCCAATTCATGTTGATAAGTCTCAGCTGTTTGAAAACCAGAAAGAATAGGAGAAGGAGGGAATTCTATGATGGGACTAGTAGGTGGGGGCCTTACTGGAGAAGAAGAAATTGCCAAAGTAGAGGACTCACCTCCTTGGTATTGTCCCATCAGCTGACTTTGAAGTTTTGCAATGACAGTGTCCTTGCTGGCTACCTCCTTTTTGGCTTCTTTATAAGCCTTTAGAATTGTTTCCAAATTAATTTGAAGATCAGCCTTTTCTTTTGCTTCCTTCTCTACTACTGCTACATTGAACTTAGCAGTCTCTAAAACAGTACTAGCTGCTTCCACCACCCCTGTATCCTAACTAACATAGCTCCTAGAAGGTTAGACTATGAGGTATCTTTCCTTCTTCTACCTTCATCTCTTTTAAGGGACCACATAACCAGAGAAGCATCATCTTTGCTAAATACCACTCCCTTCATTGGCTTAGTTTCCTTTCCGACCACTTCAAGAACCAATGCATTAGCTATATCCCATTCAGGGAGGATTAGCACACCAACCTTATCCACCATCTCTCTTCTAGCCTCAAGAGTGATAGCTTTGAACTCAGCCATCATTTCTTGTTTAACCTCTTCCTCCACTTGGGCTGCATCATTGAGAGGTTGTTCATTTACCCTTTACTCACTTCTGATCTTGAATTGATCAATATTTTGCTTCCATAGAAACTACATAAAATCTCCTGATGTGACAAAATTGCTATTAGCAAGGAATTCTTGGGTAGCTAGTTTGACAGTAATGTCCAATTCTTTTCCCTACAGCTCACCATAAGTTACATCCATTTCAGCATAGGGTGGCTCTTCTGGTATTCCTTCTTAAGTCTCATTATAGGTGTAGGCAATTTCACCTAGACTCCCCAATTGTATCAATTGCTCAGCCACCACTTGCTCATCTCCTCTATGAATAAGGGACTAATATGGAGAGTATTGAGGGTTATTAGTTTCAATTTCTTTACCTATCCTCTACCTCTTAGGTGAATCCTAAATATCAATAATATCTTCAATGGCCCTTCTCTCTCTAGAAGTAGAAGGTTTACCTGTTATTGGCATCATTACAGTATACTCAGATCTCTTGTGCATTATATAATCACCTTGTGGAATAGCCTTAGCAAAGGCCAGCTTGGCTAGGACCAATTTAGCCATGTTAGGATCATTCTGCATTATGGCTTCTCTTTTTTCCTTCAAGGTTTGCATTAAATCTTCAAAATAAAGAATTAAGAATTTAACCTTTTCTTCAAAATAGGGTAAAACTAGAGAGAGGATCATAACTAGAATCAAACTGATAGATAACGTCAAGTGCTCTTCTGTATGCAATCCACTTCTCCTTCCTCAACTCCTGCTCATCTACACTAAATTAATTCCTAGTCAAATCTTTAGGGAATTGGAATTGATGAGGCCTGATTTTACAAACTACTCTCTTCTTGAACATGTCGTTGAAGAAATCTTCAGGGTCGGCACACATTGACACTGCAATTGATAACATGTATGGTTTAAATAATTCTTCAAAATACCTCCATCCACCTTTGGTAATTACAAAATGATGAGCCATGGTGATGGTTGGGAAAATTGTCCCTTTAACCCTGTTAGTTAACTCAGCCTCCTGCACTCCTCCAATCTGTCTTAATACTTCTGCAATCCCTATCTTTAATTGAACCTTATAAGGTAGTAGATAAGGGGTTCCTCTGAAACCATATACTCTCAAAATAGTAGAAACGGGATATAGATAAATATCTCCCAAGTTATGAACAATCTTGATATCCTCTGCAAACTCTTTGGGCCTAAGGAATTCGAAAAGAGCCCTGGGAATCCTAGGGTTTTCTGCACAGAAGAGAACTATAATTTTAGATGCAAAGCATCTATCAAACTTCAGATAACTTGCATCCTCTATATCCCAGGATAGAACACTACTCCACAATTGCCCTAGCATCTCCTCTTTATCCTTGACCTTAACCAGGTCCGTCTCTTTTGCAAAATAATCAACCCCTTTGAATAGAAACATATGCATCAACAAGGAATACCATCCAAATAGCTTGTCTACCTTACCATTCTTAATTCCTACTAGGCTTGCATGGATAGCATCAGAGAGGAAAGGAGCGAAGTCAAATGTTATGGCCAGGGAAGGGTTCAAAATTTGGGCAATCATTAACATATAATGGACGGGCATGTTTTTCTCAACATCTTCTCCAAAAATTTGACACACTGTCTAGTACATACCCTTAGCTCTCAAGGTAAATAAATTTAGGGAAAATGGCTCCATTGTGCTAGGGCCTACAACTGTTAATCCCCCTATTTTGACAAAAAGTTCTTTCAATGGGCCACTCCTAAGATGATCTCTCTGGGCATTGTAAACATGGGTTAATGCCTCAAAATCAATAGGGTCAAGATAGCTGGAAGCTTCACTAAGCTTGAAGACATTCCTAAATTCATCATCTTTGATTTTGACAAGGGTTGATCCCGTTATGTTTCTAATGCATCTGGTAGTAGGGTCATAACTTTGTGCGATTAGGGTCAACAAATCAACATCCATGAACACACCAGGGACCACAAGTTTCCCTACATCTAAATTCCAGATTCTATTCATAGGGGAAGGGGCATGTCTCTGAATAAAACCCACTTTAAACAAACTGAGACTAGATATCCCTATTTCAGGGTCCCTCAACCAGTTTCCTTTATCATGTCAACCATCCCCAATTTTCAAACGAGGGTTTTTTGGCACTAACTCCTTAGCCCTAGCCTCGACATTGGTCGACATGGTTAATTGCTCAAGAAAGTCATCACAAATATTTCGCTCTTGGTAATTTACCTTCCCTGTTAATACTCTTCTAGGTCCCATTTTAGGAGTATGCAACTAAGCCAATTATCAATCAAAGCAATTTTCTAATAGGACAAGACCACAATTCAACAATCTTTAAGAAATGGGTAAACAAATAGCAAGAGAACCTGATTTCGATTTGCAAACTTCTGCTTTGCACCAGCTCTCTCTAGAACTTCTTCTATGAAATGATACCCTCATTCAATTGATGTAGGGATATATACAACAATTTGTCTCCTTAACTGCGATATTAACACTGCATTCTTTGGTCATCCCTTCAGAATTGAATTCATGAAAGAATTCAAAAATTTGGCTCCAACGGATCAAAACTGCTCTGAGTATTTTTTATTTTTCTCTTTCACTATTTTGCAAAGCGTAAATCTCTCGCATGTTCATCTAGCGAAAAGATGCCAACCATTGGATCAGATAGAACTTGCACCACTTTTACCCTTTTGACTCTTCCTTGCTTGGCAACAGGCTGAAAATCCTTTCGCTATTTCGCGATGGGTAACCATCTTGCATCTTGACCTCACAAAGCTGTGCTAGCTATCTGATCAACTAAAACTTGATCGATCTTTACATTGTCCTAACCTGGCGGTTTGTATCCCTAACCATTCTCAAAATAGTTAACGCTAACCGTTTTCGCTATTTCGCGAACAGTAACCATCATGCATTTAAAGGTTGCGAAATAACTCCCGCTGTTAGATCTTTCTTGAGATGCCCTTACTTTAACAACCTGTTAGAACTGGTAGACGTGGGCCCTCTGAATCAATGGCATTCACTTTGGTATTCGATCCCTCTTGAACTAACGTGTCAACTTCCTACTCACTGAAAGACTTCAGCGGGATCCACTTTTGAAATGCCACCTATGCCTGACAGGTCACCTCTTTGTCTTCAGTTTATATCATTTTGTTTGTTGGGCCCACCACTTGGTCAGCAAGTTTGTTCATTGATTTACGTGATCTGGAGGACACATGTAACCTCTTGATTTGCAATCTCTACCTCCTGGACTGCTCACTTGGAATGCCATGTCATTTTTCCATTTCCCAAAAACTAACTCTCAAGCATCTTTGGGTTGTGATTTAACGCAGGTCATTGATTATTCTCTGAACCTCTCACTCTTTACTCATTAGAAAACCTACCGGCCTCTGGGACCCACCAAACCCTTTCGCTATTTTGTGAAGGGTAAAACTCAGTTATCTTTATCCCTCAAAACAACGCGGGTCGTCAGATCTCAAGGACTTGCATTGTTGTTACTCTTTCTACTAACCACTTCACCCGAGCCCACCATCTTTTTGCCATTTCACAACTTGTAAACATCGAGCATCTTTAGGCTGGAAATCAACGTGGGCTGTTGATCTCTTTCCAAACCGATTGCCCTTTAGCCTAGAAAGAAGTCCTCATCGCTGTGTCGCACCAAACCTTTCGCTACTTCGCGATAGGTAACTTTCAGGCATGTTGAGTTCACGAATCCATGCAGGCCATCCAATTGACTGAGAGTTGCGTGAAAATTACAAGGCCCGATGGTCATTAGAAAAGGCAATTTAAAGGCAAATAAATATTAAAACATTTAAAAGGACAGCCGAGGTAAAAAACAATAGGGGGAACAATTTGCATGACAAAAGGACCCATTACTTAAGTGAATAAATTAAGGCAGAATTAGAAACCAAAGGTTTTTTCTCAAATATTAAAGCAACTTAAAAGCTAAACCATGTACCCCTTAGGACTTAAAATAATTTTGAAGCAACTAGGGCATACCAAACTCAAAAATTTTAAAAACCTAGCCAATTATGGACTGAGAACATCTATTTTTAAAACAGTTATAACAGTGGCTCTGACGAGGGATGGTTGATCGCAAGATCAACACAAGAATCTTAGAAACCCTAGAGAAACAAACCAAAAATAAGACGAACAGAAAACAACCAAAACAAACCCAAATATATACAAATAGAGGACCTACTATGCATGGACATCAAGAAAAGTAATATTTCAGGAATTGTCCATGCACTGGAAATTCCTGTACTTCATCATTCATATTTTTAAAAAAGTATCAGTCTTTTCCATTCACATCACAAACCACAGAAGGTCTGATCCATAATGACTCAAACTTCTTATGCTTTCCCTTATCATGTCCTTTTGCATTCCACTGAAGAACAACATCATTGATTTGGAACTTTCTCAATGACATCCTTTTGTCAAACAGATACTTAGATTGCAATTGGATTTTCAAATTCCTATTATGAGCTAGAGTTCTGATCTCTTCCACTTCTACCATCTGAATCATTCAGTCCTCCATGGGCTTGGACAACTCCATGTCTTTAGCTTTTAGGAATTTGTATACTGGAAGAAGATTGTTTATTGGCACTCTAGCTTGTGTACCATAAACCAATTCAAAAGGTGAGACTCCAATTGCCTCTTTTACAGTAACCCAGTCAGCCCACAAAGCTAACTTCAGCTTTTGATCCCAAGACCTCTTGTTTTCTTCTAATATTTTCTTGATAATGTTCAAGAGGCTTTTATTACTGGATTCAATTTCTCCATTCCCTTGAGGATGATAGGGTGAAGAGTAGGACATAATTATCCCATGACTAGTGCAAAATGTAACAAACTCTTCAGACCTAAAACTCATAGCATTATCCATTACTAATTTTCTAGGGACTCCAAATCTAGTTACAACATTATCTATCAGGAAATCAATGACAAATTTACTTGTAGATCTCTTGGTAGGTATAGCTTCGATCCATTTAGTAAAATAGTCAGTTGCTACTATAATCCACCTATGGCCTCTTCCTGGTCTTTCAGCAATTTCTCCAATAAAATCAATGCCCCACTGGACAAAAGGGGCTTCCACTGTGACCGAATTTAAGGGTAAAGCTCCTTCATATTTTAGCTTGGATGAAAAACTTTGGCATGGGTCACATCTCCTAACATGTTCATGAGCATCTTTAAATAAGGTAGGCCAATAATACCCAGCCCGAACTATCTTTCCAACAGTTGTCTTAGCAGAGTAATGACCTCCACATACTCCATTATGCATTTCAATCAGCACTTTCTTGGCTTGGAATTTATCTAAACACATTAGTAATGCCCCATCTCTATTTCTCCAAAACAGGTCACCCTGAATGAGAACATATTTTTGTGACTTAAGCTTTAATGTCCTTTACTGATTGTGGGTCATCACTTCTGAAAATGTCACATCTCTCAAGAAATGCACTACCTTTGAATATCAGGGTTGCTTTTCAATGCTAGTGACTACGATGTTTTCAACTTCAACATTATTTATTGCAACATCAAGAAGATTGGATTCAGCCATAAGCTTGGCAAGGCCTAAGCCTCTCACCAATTTGGTGATCTTTATTTCCAAATCAAATTCTTGGATCTTGTTAATCCATCTACACCTTTTGCCTATAACCTCAGATTGGGACAAAATGTCCTTGACTGTAGCATGTGGAACATAAGCAACTACTTGTGCATTTACAAGATATGGCCTGAAAGCCTTAATAGCTTTAACCAAAGCATATGCCTATTTTTCCATGATTTCATATCTTAATTCTGCTACCTACAAAGACTTGCTATAGAAAGCTATGGGATGTTCATGTCCCTCATTATCTTTTTGCAACAACACTACAACTACTGTATGATATGAAGCAAAAGAGAACAAAGAAAAGGGCTTACTATAATCCAAGGATTTCAACATAGGTTCTTCTTGAATGGCTTTTTTAATCTCAGTAAAAGCCTTTGAAGCTTCTTGATCCTAGTAAAACTTGGTATCCTTCTTGAGTAATCTAACAATAGGCTTTACCACCTCTGCAAAGTTTGAAATAAATCTTCTAACAAAATTAACTTTGTCTAAAAAAGACTGGATACCCTTAACACTCTTTGGTTCAGGCACATTATTTATTACCTCAATTCTTTCAGGGTCTATTCTTACCCCTTCCTTAGCGACAATATGCCCCAATAGCTTCCCTTCAGTGATAGTAAAATGACACTTCTTGGGGCTTAATGACACACCAAATTCTAATGCCTTACTGAACACTTGTTCCAAGTGTCCACAGTGGTCATCATCTCTTTTGGAGAAACAGGTTAAATCATCTTGGTACACTACCATGATGATGTTGATGAATTCTTTGAAGGCTACATCCATTGCTGTCTGAAATGTAGCTCGAGCATTTTTTAACCCAAAAGGCATTCTAACATAAACATATGTTCCCCAAGGGGTGGTGAAAGTGGTTTTGAATTGCTCGGATTCCTTCACTAGCACCTGATTATACCCCGAGAAACCATCCATCATTGAAAAAAGATCACAACCAATTACTCTCTGCAGCATGGCTTCCATATTGGAGGAAGAATAATTATCCTTCAGGGAAGAAACATTCAAATTTCTGAAGTCAACACAGAGCCTTATGTCCCTATTTTTCTTTCTAACCGGGACCAAATTGGAGACCCATGAGGAATGCCTTATGGGCTTAATAATCCCCTATTCTCTTAGTTTAGTCAATTCTTGCTGCATCTTGGTTTCCAGTAGGGGATTTAGGTCTCTACTTTTGTCTGAAAGGCTTAGCATCTAGAAGTAAAGGAACTTCATGTTGAAATAGGTCTTGTCTATACGCCTTTAGGTCTTCATAAGACCAAGCAAACACATGCTTATATCTTTTCAATAAATTAATAAGATTAATTCTGACATGAGGAGGCAAGTTCTTTCCAACATATATGAACTTAGGGGATGATTCTGTCCCCAAGTTTACCTCCTCGAATTCTTCTAACTTGGTAGTAGATTGCTGGTACAGGTGACTGTCATTATAGTTGAACATGCCCTCAAGCTCTACCAACCCTTTCGGTATCTCATTTGTTTCCAACTAAACCAAGTCATCCCCAAATGTTGTCTCTCTGCTATGAATCACCTCTACCAATGCATTGCAGTCAATGTTTTGTCCATCATAATCATCAATGCATTGTATGAACCTAAGAAAATCTTCATCATCGGCAAAAACTTACCAATTATACACATTATCAGGGATAGTGGGCCTAGATTTTATTTCCACAGTGGATATACTAGTTAGTGTTGCATCATCATTCTTTGATGCAACATTAGCTAAAAAGTATGCCATGATATTCTTTGATCTCTCTATCCAATTAATAGAAAATGTACTAAAATGCTCAATGACATCCCAAACTGCATGTTCATATCTTTTCAATCTATCATTTTTTGATGCATATTTGGATCTTACCTGAGAGACAACCAATTCTGAATCTCCTAAAACTTTCACCAGTTGTATCCCATGCCTCTTTACAACTTCAAGCCCCAATAATAGAGCTTCATATTCAGCCGTGTTGTTTGTGCACTGAAAGGCTAATAAGAAAGAATACTTAAAAGTTATACCTGATGGGGATACAAAAAGAACTCCTGCTCCATCAAAATACATCTGCCATAGACCATGCTTTTGTGATTCCAATTCAATCACAATGGAGTCAGTATTCTTTAATTGGAGTAAAATTGGTTGTACTCTAAAGTTGTCAAGATCCACATCAATCATACAATTGAGCATGCTAGGATCTACATTTTCAATTACTCTAGGAGCACGTGGTTCTCTGTATAACTTGACTTGATTCCCATTGATTGGGATGGTAGCATAAGATAAATCCAATTGGACATTTCTGCCTACTGTTGCCACCCATTGCTTGGATGATAACATGCCATAATGAGGCTTAGTGTCAGTGACAATAACATCCATCTTATAGGTTGCTTCAAGTAATGCTGCTATCTTCACTTCAACATCTCTCATTGTACCTATTACAGGCACTTCTCTGTTATCCATAGCATAGCATTTCCCATATATTGTAGTCACTGATAGTCTTAATTCTTTCATAACACCATAAGGCATTACATTAGTAGTTGCACCAGAATCTATCATACAATTTTTTATCAACCAGTTATTCACTAACAAAGTGACATAAAAAGGATCTACCTGTGAAGGTTCTTGAGTAATAGTTGTTCCTACATAAACCTCTAGGGTTTGGAACTCCTGATCCTTTCCATCTTTAACTGAACTGGTGGGTAAGACTGTGTTACTGTTAGATATGTTAGAAAACAAAGACAAGGCTGCTTCCCTATGTTCTTTTATTTTCAACAACTCTATTAATGGGACAGTAACTTTCATTTGTGTAAGAGCCTGAGCCATGTCAAATGTAGAATTACTGCTCAATTCGGTATTAGCTTTAGCTTTTTTTGCCTTGGGCTGAGTTGCCTTCTTTGTTGTGGCAGCTCCTTGCATATCATTAATAGCTTTATTATCTGTATCCTTGGGCACTTCTTTAACTTGATCTTTCTTCTCTTGACCAACTTGAGGCAAAATAGCACTACTTGCTACTTTATTCTGGGATACCTTTTTTATAAACATAGAACCAGGTTCACCCTGATCACTATCCCTTTTGGTACTCCTTAGATTGTAATTGTGCTTGGCCTTAGCTATAGCTACCTTAGTAGTATTCTCTATGTTGTGGACTCTTTTTCCTTTTAAGGGATCAAGGGTATCTTGGCTCTGAACATTCTTAGGCTTCTCATTCTAAGGTTTACCATCCTTCCAGTTGGTGTTGTAGGGCATATCATGCAATCTAGGGGGTCTATCTTGCCAATTATAATGAGCTTTATCATTTTTGTCTACCTTGGTAGTTAGATCCTTCATAGCAGTGACTAAATTTTCTATCTTATCTTCATCCTTAGCAACTTTGTTTGGTTGTTGTTTTGTTTCCTGCCATAGCCTACCATTAGTTCTTCTTCCTAATTTTCCAGATGCTTTCCTATTGCTCTCCACATTGATAGCAATTATGAATGCATCTCTCAGACTATGTGGATTCTTATCCCTTAAAATATAAGCCATTTTGGAATCAAATGCATTGTAATAAGTGTTCAGGCACATGTTATCATCTAATATCATCACCTGATACAATCTATGCATTGCCTTCTGAAATCTAGCATTGAAATCTATGACCATTTCATTATCAGATTTTCTAATATTATTGAACTCATTGAGCATGAAGCTCATATTTGTTTTGTCACCATATTGTTCTTGAAAGCAATTCTTAAAATCCTCCCAAGACCCAATGCTATTAACAAGGAGACCCCTATACCAATCTCTTGCATCATCTATTAGGGGTTGGACAAATAATTTCAATATGACATCTTCATCTACCATCTCATAATCATTTATCAAATCACCATTAGATTTTAAATTCTCCTCTGCACTAATTGCATTATTTCTAGCAAATTTATGGAGTCTATCTCTTAACTCAGTAGGAACATGGTTGGGATATCCTAGGATTCCATCAAAAAATAACTGTCTATACTATTCTAAGTTGATAGGTCTCCTTTGGAAAGGGTTAACAACATTATTATTACCCATGTACATTCTCACATTAGGGATTTGAGTTTGAGAGATCTGGTTATTCTGATTAATTATAGGGGCTTGACTGGCTATTGGTGTATTGACAGGAAAAGTGGGTTGAACTTTAGAAGGGGGGAGGGAAGCTTGCTGAGGAACAGGCTTATTGAGATCTTCTGATGGGAAGATGATAGGGGGAGCTTTTAGATAACTAATTTTTCTTTTAACTTCTTGGTTAGCTGCTTCTAACTCAGCTTTCTCTAGCTCCATTTGTAGATCTTCTTTCTCTTTCCTCATTCTTTCCATCTCCCTCTCATGTGTTGATAATCTACGGGAGATCTCCACCATAGTATTTGATCCTGACCCGCTTTCCTTTATCAACCTCATTTCTAATAGGTTGTGGGTCACTAAAAACCTCCTTATTTGGTTGGATTATTGACTTATATGTTGGTTTGGATTTGAGAACTAGAATCTCTCTGACCACAAGACCTTCATCTTCACTTTTGGCCTTTTCTTGGGCAAGCAACTCAAGATCGGCAATTTGTCTTAAGAGTCTGTCCCTCTCCATCAATTTTGCCTTTACTTCCTTCTCCCTATTTGCTTCCTTTTGGGCTCTTAAGGAGATTAAGTGATGAACCTTTCTATTTAGGTCCTCTACTTCTTGGGACACTTTATCTTCATTAGGGAAGATCTCCTCAGAGTCAGATACGTTAACCTGGTCTATATCAATCAACCTGATGTTTCCATCAATTATTCTAGGCATAGAATGTCTGACTACATTAGAACTACTTCTGTCTCTCCCAGAAAAACTAGCATGAGATATATCTTGATTTAAAACATGAACATCATCTATATTTCCAAATAATCCAGAATGGAAACCTAAAACATCATGTTCAGATTCTCAGGAAGAAGAATTAGACTTTGCGTAAAAAAGTCTATTAGATACCTTACCAGTATTGTTAGTTTTCTGCACCCATGCAACATTTGATGACTCATGTAATACTGATCTCTTCTGACCTCTTTGTGATTATTTAGGTAATCCCTCCTCCAACATCTCATGAGGATTCTTTTTCAAGAAGGATCTAGTGATCTTTCCTCCTTGCATTGTGCTTGTTTCCTTTTCTGAATTTTCTTATTTCAAAAGGATTGGTTAATACTAACAGAGTCGCCACCCACAAAACTATGGGAAATATGAAAACAAGCTTGAACAAAATATTGCAAATCTTCAGACCAAAATCACATATCAAATATCGTGAAAATTTCTAAATAAAGATATCTAGAAAACACTAATATTTCAATGAAGCATCGATCTGTACCACAGACACGCCATGATCATTCCGAACTAATCCAAAAACCACTCTGCACCTGCATTCACACTATCCAGCAGAGTCACCACTTTTGTTATTCTCAAATTTTGATTCCCTTTTTATCCCTTGGAAGAAAAAAAACAACACTGTCTGTAAAAGAGAGATTAGGGAAAATAAACTTCAGAGCAACATATCACAAGGTTTAAATAACCTTATACACTTCGAATTTATCCAAATTTCGGGCGGGTAAACCTCTTGTGAACCAAATTCACACTTTAAAAAATAGATCCACGATAAACCAGTCCAAAAACTAGTGAATCTATCCACCTTAAAACTAACTGAAACAAAGAAATAAAGCCCATGCTCCTATTCAGTGTTGATCCACAAAATATGTAAAAAGATAACTACAATATATATCAGTGCCTTATCTAGGCCACAGAGTCATCTAATTTTAAACAATAATCCCACAATTAGACATCTCCACACATCCCATCACCTCAACTTCTATAAACCCCACATATGCCTGACATATATGAAAATTCATCCTTATCAAACTAGAAAGCATTCATCACATTCAAAGTTTCTAAAAAAGTAACTTACTAACAAAGATATTTCTTGCATATTTAATTTCCCTCCCGAAGAGAAAAGCTAAGAAACACACCTATAAAAGATTGCCTTACAATCCATGTTCAAATGAATAACCCTAAATTACTCAGATTGAGACCAATAAATATTTGCAAGCACACCCGAAGACAACACTGTTAGGGTTCCCACAGATACTGAGAGGGGGGGGTGAATTAGTATCTGACCGGTAGTCAAATTTTCTTAAGTTAAAACATACAGAACATAAAGTAGCAGTGTACCGGTATGCAAGAATTAATGTAAAAAATAGAATCAAAAACATCCACATGAAAAGAACACCATAACACAAGATGTTTAACGAGGAAACCTAGTGTGGGAAAAACCTCAGTGGGATTTGTGACCCACAATATTCACTTACTGGCCAATAAGAGAATATTACTTACAATAGGGGCCTGCACATGCAAGAAGGCCAATTGCCTAGAGCACACTGCTCAGTGAGAAGTCACACTGACTTACAATGAGGATTATACTAATCCAATGATCTGTACTACTTTATAATAGCATCTCCAATGCCAGATTCAGTACCGATTCTTGCTCTATTCTTTACATATACCCTTGACCTATAATCGCACATTAGGTTTGCCTAATAATTTTCTTTATGCTTGCTTACTTACCTTTTCAAATGTCTACAATGATCTCTTTTATATACAAGAGTCATTTTACAATTTGCCAAGTCAGCTTATAATAATAAACAAAATATTACATATCAAAAAATCATGTCGGCCTCTGTGCCGGTATACATCTTTTCTTCTGTGTCGGTGCTGGTGCCGGTGTCAGTGTAGAGTGATCTTGTTGATGTCGGTGCACTGTCTTGCTTGAATAATGCTTTGTCGGTATGATGTCTTGCTGGTGCCATAGGATTACAAGGTTGCCATCAATGACAAAACCTTCAATCACACACAATGTCTCATTGGAGTGTCCATATGCTAACAATCTCCCCCTTTGGCATTGATGGCAACACTCATGAGAAATTTAAAAAAGGTGTCCAAAAATGTGTAGACCAAAAAATTTACCAAAAAATATGAGGGGCTCCCCCTGAGCATATGATTCCTGTCTTTGAATTTTCTCATCCTACTACTCCCCCTTTGGCATCAATGACAAAGGTTGTCAAGATGTTAGTAGAGTTTGTAGTTATATCAGTCCATATCCTCAACCTTGTAGTTGGGTAGTTATTATCTAAAAAAGATCGCCCAAAATTAAGTTTATACTATCCATAAACTTTTTGCTATCTTTTATGCTTCTTCAGTCCTCTTCACAGTGCCGGTGAGATGCTGCAATTGTTCTGTCGATGTTTTACTTCCCGGTGTTAATGCCTCTGAGATTTCCTTCCATAGAGATGCTAGATAGTCCAATCTTGGACTCAGTTTAGATCTCAAGTGTTTTGCCTTATTTATTGTTGTCTCTTTCTCTTTCTCCTATTTAAGTAATTCTGCCTTGAAATTTGCTAACTTATCTTCAAAAACGGATAGTGAATCCGGAGAGTTGACAAAATTGCCTGCAAGCTTGTTTATCTCTTCCTGTGTCTTGCTTATTTTCTTGTCAATATCTACAGTCAGGAAGTTTGTTTTGCATGTGTCTTTATACAGGTTTTTATACTCTATTAACAAACTACACAGTTCCGGTAGAAGTGTGTCAAAATCTCTGTTACACTTCTTTATTTCCTCCTCAAAGAATTTCTGTTTCTCCTTTTCTACAATATCCTTTACAGATTCTTCCTTTATTTTCTCAATATTTCTAGAAATGTATTTACATAATGTATCCAACTGTCCTAAAGAATCTTTATTATCTATATTACAATCAGGAGCGATTATCTTCAAATTTGGTATTGAATCATCTATTGCTTTGTAAGCTTGAGAACTATAGTCAGTTATTTTCTTGATGGATTCAAGTAATACCTTAGTCACATTTGTTGACTTTGATGGTGACCCAAGAAACTGAGTATCGATGGAAGTGACCATGCTTGTATTGACCTCTGGCAAGTCAGTTTGTGTCTGCATTTCCCTTAGCACTGGTTTTCCTGCTTCATTGCTTACCGGTGGCATTTGTTCTGGAGCCTTTAGCTCTATCGGTTTCTCTATTTCTGCTTTAGATTCCATCTTTTTCCCTATATCCGTTGTCGGTTGCTCTGTATTTTCTATTACCAGAGGCTCTTTAGCCATATCTAATTTTTCACTTGGGTCTTTATCAACTGTTATGTTGATCTTTTGGGTATCAACATTTACAATGAATAGGACTTTAGGATTTGTATTGCTATCCTCTGCATCCATGCTTTTAGCTGCCGGTTGGTTTTTAGGGATTGCAATTTTTATAGGTGGAGGTAGGTTATCTTTAACCTTTATGCTTGGAGGTCCACCAATTTTCCCTTTCCCTATGTCCTTATCCTTCTGATATACCTTAATAGGCTTGGGATTCCTATATTCTTCTTGTTTCTCTTTTTCAACCAAAAATATGTCCCAACCATCTTCTATTTCCTCTTAAACTTCTATAACTCTACCTACCATCAGTGCAATTTACCAATGTGCAGTGGAAAAAACTATCCGGTTAGCCTGAGCTATCAGATCATCAATTTCTTTTGGGGAGTTTACCAGATATATAGCAAGTAGTTTTTCTATTTTTATTTTCTTGTCCAGTTCAATTACTCCTTGCCTTCTGGCCTCAAGTCTTTTGTATAAGTCATCAGAAATTTCATTTATGACTTGCATCAAAAACTTTTTAAACATGTCCATGTGTAATATTATACTTTCCTCAACTTGCCTTTTCTCATCAGCCGATAGGGTGTCATAAATTTTCCCTATGTTCTTCAGTTTTCCTTCCTCTGTGATCTCATTTAAAAAAATGTCTAGAGGTGCCAAGTCAGTTTTTGCCTTTTTATTTTTCTTAGGGGTCAACTTCTTTTTGGGTGTGACCTTTTTTACCAGAGATCTCACAGCTTGTTTCTTTTTCCTTGTCCTTCTAGGTGAAGGAGTGGTTGCCGATGAGGGATCTCTTTTCCTAACAACTCTTTTAAAGGTTGCTAGCATGTCTTCTTCTGAAGAAGTACCTACCGATGATAGATGAGCTTCAGGTTGTGGGGCTGCCAACTCATCTTCAATTATGCCAGTTTTCTTTAATACATCTTCCTTAATGGTTTTTGCTTGTCTGGATCCTTTTCTCACAAAAGCTTCTACCTTCTTCACTCTTTTCTTGGACTGTATTTGTTTTTCTATTATTTCAACACTACCAAATGCTTCCTCCTTAGGTTCATTGGGGGCTTCCAAAAGTGCTTTGGCATAAGTTTCAACTATGTGGTCATCTGTTTCATAGCCCATTTCTGCTACCTAGATTGTCCTAGGGATGACGGCTTCCATCCATATTTCATCCTTTTTGATAACAAAGCATATATCATCTTTGTATTTATCTACAATTTCCTGAGATAACCTTGTCCTTTTCTTCATTTTCATCTTTAGTGCTTGGAAAAAGTCATGAATGTTGTTTTCCTTATTCTCACCCATGGTATTGAACAGTTCTATCAGTTGCTTTCCTACTAGTATGTCATATCTGAATTCTTTATATCCTATACCGGGAACTTGTTTTGTTATATGAAGCATTAGACACACTAACAGATTTCCAAATCTGAAGGTTCCTTTCTTATCCTTCTTTATCTTTCCAAGGTTGTCTATCAATTCATCCTTTAGCCATTCACAAATGTCAATTTTTGCATTGTTGGTTATCATGTCATAAGCATTCTTAATGCATAAACTTGAAACTAAGTTAAGTCTATTGGCATGAGTGGCTTTGTAACCTAATATCATGCTTATGAATCTCACATTTGTATCCTTTACATCATTAACCCTTAAAGATCTTTTATCAAATGTTGCACCTATTAGGTCTATGACTAAATCATTTGAAACTTTCTTGTTTTCGTCTGGTCTTTTACCGGTGGTCGGTAACCCTGTGATAGCCTTTACCGCTTGCTTGGTGATCTTATGAATTGCATCTAACCAGAAAAATTCTCCATGAACTCTACTTAACACTATCCTAATCACATCCTTAGGAAATTCAGGAATACTAAGGATTTTTGTGAATCCTAGGGTTTCAATGATTTTGTGTTTAGCTTTGATATTGCCGGTATCATCACATATCTCGGTTTTGTACATGGTTTTGATTTCCTCATCTCCTAGCTCTTCAATATTGCAGTGAATATATATTCTAGGGTCTTCAACATATACAACACCTTTAGGGATTTGAGAGAATGCACCTAAGGTATCATCCTTCTTTGCTATTTGGGGGACCAACTGAAATATGGGCCTAGGTCTTTTAATTACTTCCACAATAGTAGGGTTCGCTATGTATTCAATTGCAGAGGTGGATGCCATGATAAAATACCTTTTTCTGTCTTGGATGGATGATTGCTTGGAGTGTGCTTGCTTCTTTCTCGAAATGCCTTAGCTTGGAAATCTTCGTGCTCTCTGAAAGTTTAAAATCATGGTGAAATGAAATGGAGCCAAAACCTTAGTTTATAAAGTCTTTTTCGCTACCTACCACATTAATTGCATGTCAGTTATGTATTCACTTAACTTTATTTGCTGGTAATAAGTGATTTTCAACTTCTTTTCTCTAACCGAGGGAATAATAGCACATGTGTCATTAGATTGCCAAACCCTCAAGACAATTTTCTTCAATTAGATGAAGAGATTCCTATCGATGGAGCACTGCCCTGTCCTACTGGTGAGGCATCACTCTGTCCTGCCAGTGGAGCATTTGTTGGTTCTACTGGTGGAGGAGTATTCCCAACATTTAGATCAGCTTTTCTAATCCATTGCTTTGAGAATTCTTGCTTAACCTCTTCAACTTTTTCTTTACCTTTCAAGCTCGCACTTTTGTTGTCTACCGGTGTGCTTTTACTTCTACAAAATTTAGCAATATGCCTAATCTTGTTACATGCATAACAAGTTACATTATTTTTCTGAATAGCTTTCCCATAACCTATGTCAGTTTGTGTTCTACATTGATTAGACAGATGTCCAAATCTTCCACAAACATAACATCTTACATTCATTCTGTAGTTTTCAGAGTTATGACCAACTTTGTTGCATTTGGAGCATTGACCGATGGGAGGATTGATATTCTGATAATTCCTAGATCTACATTCATTTGCCCTATGACCATATTTATTATAGTTAAAGCATTTTCCATTGAATTTATATTAGGTGGTCTTACTGGTTTGCTGTGATCCTAAGTATTTGCGGTATCGAAGCTTTCTCCAACTTCAAATCCAATTCCAGAAGTGTCACCTTTGGGTTTTTGATTCTTCAATAAGGAACCAAGTTCTTCTGAGCTTTTCTTGAATTTTTCTTTATGTTGATTTGCAGTTTCCAATTCCCTTTCCAAGATTTCTTTTTGTCTCATTAGTTCATTTGAGTCATTCTGAGTATGCATCAGATCTGTCTTCAACATGTCATTTTCATAGCTAAGTCTTGTGTTCTCATTTGCTGCATCACTTAGTCTTCTGGTCAATTCTTCTTCATTCTTCTTTTTGCCCTCAATCTCTTTGCAAAATCTTATAGTCATATCCTGCATTTCATTTTTTGTTGTCATGATCTCTTGTTTCAACTTGCTTATCATATCACTAAGTGATTCCTTTTCATCATTCTCATTTTACAATTTTTCACAAAGTTCTCTTCTCTTATTTCTTGTAATAGTAATATTTTCTTGAAGTGCCTGAATGATATCCTGACCTGCTCTTAAATCATCTTCTAATTTGATATTTTTCAACTTCTCTGCATCATAGTCAGTAAGAGCTCCTTCAAGTTGCTTCATCAGATTTTACATCTTTACTGGTGTCAAGATCTTCCTCAAGCTGTTAGGCTTCTTAAAATAGAGGACCAGACTCTGATACCAATTGTTAGGGTTCCCACAGATACTAAGAGGGGGGGGTGAATCAGTCTCTCAGTATCTAACCGGTACTCAAATTTTCTTAAGTTAAAACATACAAAACATAAAGTAGCAGTGTACCGGTATGCAAGAATTAATGTTATAAACAGAATCAAAAACATCCACATGAAAAGAACACCATAACACAAGATGTTTAATGAGGAAACCCAGTGTGGGAAAAACCTCGGTGGGATTTATGACCCACAATATTCACTTACTGGCCAATAAGAGAATATTACTTATAATAGGGGCCTGACATGCAGGAAGGCCAATTGCCTAGAGCACACTGCTCACTAAGAAGTCACACTGACTTACAATGAGGATTATACTAATCCAATGATCTGTAATGCTTTATAATAGCATCTCCAATGCTAGATTCAGTACCGGTTCTTGCTTTGTTCTTTACATATACCCTTAACCTATAATTCGCACATTAGGTTTGCCTAATAATTTTCTTTATGCTTGCTTACTTACCTTTTCAAATGTCTACAATGATCTCTTTTATATACAAGATTCATTTTACAATTTTCCAAGTCGGCTTACAATAATAAACAAAATATTACATATCAAAAAATCCTATCGGCCTCTGTGCCAGTATACATCTTTTCTTCTATGTCGATGCCGGTGCCGGTGTCGGTGTAGAGTGATCTTGTTGATGCCGGTGCACTGTCTTGCTTGAATAATGCTTTGCTAGTATGATGTCTTGTCGGTGCCATAAGATTGCAAGGTTTCCATCAATGACAAAACCTTCAATCACACACAATGTCTCATTGGAGTATCCATATGCCAATAAACACAAATTCTAGGCTCAAAATTGATGGTTTGTATATTGATATTAATTTCAGAAAATATTACAAAAACATTAGAGCGTTTTCTAAATGACTAGAAAATCCTAGATATATTTTTGTAGAGTTTTCTTACAATTTCTTGCAATCATCTTTTCCTAAAGTCTTGGTATCCATTTATAACAACATGGATGCATACAAAGCTTCAGACTTCCCTAGGAAAATTTGTTACAACTATACTTTGTTTCAAAAAGCAGTTACAAGTCTCTTTCTGTCTCAACGACCTTTTTACTTGGTAACTCTTTTGCAATATCCTCTAACTATCTTGGAGCATCTTCCAACTATTTTGGAGCATCTTCTTCCTGCACCATATAATTTTTGGACCACTCTTGAAAAACATCATCAGTAGGCCATGAGTAGCCAATAATCTTTTTCTTCAACTTTAATAGCCTTTTCCAAGAGTTCCTTATTTTCCCCACTTCTGACTCCAAGAAACCATAATGTGATTTGATCTTTTCTATTTCCTCAATTGTTTTAACAAACAATGAGGTGTTATCTTTATTGATTATTTCATTTACCCTTAGAGACAAATTAGCTCCTAACTCATCCAACCATACCTATTTGTCCTTTATCTGATTTTGGTTGACAAAACCTCTAGGAAATAGTTCAAATTTGTGCTCAGTATACTCTTTTCTATATAACTTAGCCTTCCTTTCCACATTGGCTTCCGCTTCTGCCAACTTTGTCAAATCTTTGGTCAATTCACATGTGGATTTAATAGTGGCATCGGATCTAGCTTCATCATAAGATACACACATGAATTCTAAATCTACTTCCCTCGAGATCCACTTATTTAAGATAGGCTTTAGAATGGCCTTGTCCTTATTTAACTCACAAAGAGTGTCAAAAATTCTCTTCATATTGATATGTACCATGGGAGCATCAACAGTGTCAGCAAAACTCAAAATTGTAGCCTTTATCTTCTCCTAATAATTATTTGCAAATAAGGCTTGAGCCTGTTTCAACTTTTCCAATTCATGTTGATAAGTCTCAGATGGTTGAAAACCAGAAGGCATAGGAGAAGGAGGGAATTCTATGATGGGACTAGTAGGTGGGGGCCTTGCTGGAGAAGAAGAAATTACCAAAGTAGATTACTCACCTCCTTGGTATTGTCCCATCAGCTGACTTTGAAGTTTGGCAATGATAGTGTCCTTGCTAGCTACCTCCTTTTTGGCTTCATTATAAGCCTTTAGAATTGTTTCCAACTTAATTTGAAGATCAACCTTTTCTTTTGCTTCCTTCTCTACTACTACTACATTGAACTTAGTAGTCTCTAAAATAGTACTAGCTGCTTCCACCACCATTGTATCCTGAACTCTTCTGACTATCATAGCTCCTAGAAGGTTAGACTGTGAGGTATTTTTCCTTCTTCTACCTTCATCTCTTTTAAGGGACCACATAACCAGAGAAGCATCATCTTTGCTGAATACCACTCCCTTCATTTGCTTAGTTTCCTTTCTAACCACTTCAAGAACCAATGCATCAGCTATATCCCATTCAGGGAGGATTATCACACCAGCCTTATCCACCATCTCTCTTCCAGCCCCAGGAGTGATAGCTTTGAACTCAGCCATCATTTCTTGTTTAACCTCTTCTTCCACTTGGGCTGCATCCTTGAGAGGCTATTCATTTACCCTTTGCTCGCATCTGATCTTGAATTTATCAATATTTTGCTTCCATAGAAACTACATAAAATCTCCTGATGTGACAAAATTGCTATCAGCTAGGAATTCTTCACTAGCTTGTTTGACAGTAATGTCCAATTCTTTTCCCTATAGCTCACCATCAGCTACATCCATTTCAGCACAGGGTGGCTCTTCTAGCATTCCTTCTTGAGTCTCATTGTAGGTGTAGGCAATTTCACCTAGACTCACCAATTGTATCAATTGCTCAGCCACCGCTTGCTCATCTCCTATATGAATAGCGGTCTGAGATGGAGAGTACTAAGGGTTATCAGTTTCAATTTCTTTACTTGTCCTCTACCTCTTAGGTGAATCCTGAATCTCAATAATATCTTCAATGGCCCTTTTCCCTCTAGAAGTAGAAGGTTCACCTGTTACTGACATCATTACAGTATACTTAGATCTCTTGTGCATTATATAATCACCTGGTGGAATAGCCTTAGCAAAGGAAAGCTTGGCTAGGACCAATTTAGCCCTGTTAGGATCATTCTGCATTATGGCTTCTCTTTTTTCCTTCAGGGTTTGCATTAAATCTTCAAAATAAAGAATTAAGAATTTAACCTTTTCTTCAAAAGGGGTAAAACAAGAGAGAGGATTATAACTATAATCAAATTTATGGATAAAGTCAATGGCTCTTCTATATGCAATCCACTTCTCCTTCCTCAACTCCTACTCATCTAGACTAAATTCATTCCTGATCAAATCTTCAGGGAATTGGAATTGGTGAGGCCCTATTTTAAAAACTACTCTCTTCCTGAACATGCCATTGAAGAAATCTTCAGGGTCGGCACACCATGACACTGCAGTTGATAACATGTATGGTTTAAAGAATTCTTCAAAATACTTCCATCCACCTTTGGTAATTACAAAATGATGAGCCATGGTGATGGTTTGGAAAATTGTCCCTTTACCCCTATTAGTTAACTCAGCCTCCTGTACTCCTCCAATCCGTCTTAATACTTCTGCAATCCCTATCTTTAATGGAACCTGATAGAGCAGTAGATAAGGGGTTCCTCTAAAACCATATACTCTCAAAATAGTAGAAATAAGATATAGATACATATCTCCACAGTTATGATCAATTTTGATATTCTCTACAAACTCTTTCGGCGTAAGGAATTTCAAAAGAGCCTTGGGAATCCTAGGGTTTTCTGCATACAAGAGAACTCTAATTTTAGATGAAAAACATCTATCAAACTTTAGATAACTTGCATCCTCTCTATCCCAAGATAAAACAGTACTGCACAATTGCACTGGCATCTCCTCTTTATCCTTGACCTTAACCAGGTCCATCTCTTTTGCAAAATAATCAGCCCCTTTGAATAGAAACATATGCATCAACAAGGAATACCATCCAAATGGCTTGTCTACCTTACCATTCTTAATTCCCTCTAGGCCTGCATCGATAGCATCGGAGAGGAAAGGAGCAAAGTCAAATCTTATGGCTAGGGAAGGGTTCAAAATTTGGGCAATCATTAACATATAATGGACAGGCATGTTTTTCTCAACATCTTCTCCAAAAATTTGACACAGTGTCCAATACATACCCTTAGCTCTCAAGGTAAATAAATTTAGGGAAAATGGCTCCATTGTGCTAGGGCCTACAACTATTAATCCCCCTATTTTGACAAAAAATTCTCTCAATGGGCCACTCCTAAGATGATCTCTTTGGGCATTGTAAACTTGGGTTAATGCCTCAAAATCAATAGGCTCAAGATAGCTGGAAACTTCACTAAGCTTGAAGACATTCCTAAATTCATCATCTTTGATTTTGATAAGGGCTGATCCCTTTATGTTTCTAATGCATCTGGCAACAGGGTCATAACTTTGTGCGATTAGGGTCATCAAATCAATGTCCATGAACACACCAGGGACCACAAGTTTCCCTACATCTAAATTCCAGATACTATTCATGGGGGAAGGGGTATGTCTCTGGCCAAAACCCAATTTAAACAAACTAAGACTAGATATCCCTATTTTAGGGTCCCTCAACCAATTTCCTTTATCATATAAACCATCCCCAATTTTCAAATGGGGGTTTTTTGGCACTAACTCCTTGGCCATAGCCCCAACATTGGTCAACATGGTTAATTGCTCAAGAAAGTCATCACAAATATTTCGCTCCTGGTAATTTACCTTCCCTGTTAATTGTCTTCTACGTCCCATTTTAGGAGTATGATACTAAGCCAATTATCAATCAAAGCAATTTTCTAATAGGACAAGACCACAATTCAACAATCTTTAAGCAATGGGTAAACAAAGAGCAAGAGAACCTGATTTCAGTTTGCAAACTTCTACTCTGCACCAGCTCTCTCTGCAACTTCTTCTATGAAATGATACCCTCATTCAATTGATGAAAGGATATATACAACAATTTGGCTCCTTAACTGCGACATTAACACCACATGCTTCGGTCGTCCCTTCAAAATTGAATTCGTGAAAGAATTAAAAAATTTGGCTCCAACGGATCAAAACTGGTCTGAGTATTTTTCATTTTGCTCTTTCACTATTTTGTAGAGCATAAATCTTTCGCATGTTCATCTAGCAAAAAGATGCGAACCATTGGATCAGATAGAACTTGCACCACTTTTACCCTTTTGACTCTTCCTTGCTTGGCAACAGGCTGAATATCCTTTCGCTATTTCGTGATGGGTAACCATCTTGCTTCTTGACCTCATGAAGCTACGCTAGCTATCCGATCAACTGAAACTTGATCGATCTTTACATTGTCCTAACCTGGTGATTTATATCACTAACCATACTCAAAACGGTTAACACTATTCATTTTTGCTATTTTGCAAACGGTAACCATCATGCATTTAAAGGTTATGAAATAACGCCCACCATTAGATCTTTCTTGAGATGCCCTTCCTTTAACAACCTGTTAGAATTGGCAGACGTGGGCCCTTTGAATTAGTGCCATTCACTTTGGCATTTGATCCCTCTTGAACTTACGTGTCAACTTCCTACTCGCTGAAAGACTTCAGTGGGATCCACTTCTGAAATGCCACCTATGCCTGACAGGTCACCTCTTTCTCTTCAGTTTATATCATTTTGTTTGTTGGGCCCACCACTTGGTCGCTAAGTTTGTTCTTTGATTTACATGATCTAGAGGACACGTGTAACCTTTTGATTTGCGATCCCTACCTCCTGGACTGCTCACTTGGAATGCCATGTCATTTCGCCATTTCGCAAAAAATAACTCTTGAGCATCTTTGGGTTGTGAATTAATGCGAGCCATTGATTATTCTCTGAACCGCTCACTCTTTACCCATTAGAAAACTTGCAGGCTTCTAGGACCCACCAAATCCTTTCGTTATTTTACGAAGGGTAAAACTCAGTTATCTTTATCTTGCAAAACAACGCGGGTCATCAGATCTCAGGGACTTGCACTGGTGTTACTCTTTCTACTAACCACTTCACCCAGACCCACTATCTTTTCTCCATTTCGCAACTTGTAAACCACGAGCATCTTTAGGTTGTGAATCAACGTGGGTCATTGATCTCTTTCCAAACCAATTGCCCTTTAGCTTAGAAAGAAGTCCTCATTGGTGGGTCCCGCCAAACCTTTCGCTACTTCGCGATAGGTAACTTTTAGGCATGTTGAGTTCATGAATCCACGTGGGCCGTTCGATTGACTAAGAGTTGCATGACAATTACAAGGCCCGACAGTCATTAGAAAAGGCAATTTAAAGGCGAATAAAAATTTAAACATTTAAAAGGACCGCCTAGGTAAAAAACAATGGGGGGAACACTTTGCATGACAAAAGGGCCCATTACTTAAGTGAATAAAGTAAAGCAGAATTAGAAACCAAAGGTTTTTTCTCAAATATTGAAGTGACTTAAAACCTAAACCCTAAACCCCTTAGGACATAAAACAATTTTGAAGCAACTAGGGCATACCAGACTCAAAATTTTCAAAAACCTAGCCAATTATGGACTGAGAACATCCATTTTTAAAACAGTGATAATAGGCCCTACAGTTTGATGTGAAATAGAGAGGTTCACTGTGCATTGTCTTGGACTTCCATCACTTTTGTCTGACCCAAGTGCATGGACCCCTAAGGAAGCACTAGTACACATTATGGGAGAAGCAAGGATGACTACTTCTATCTTGTATCTGTCTCAACTTCACGTTTGGTGGGAGACGGTGTTTATATCATTACATTAATACACTTGATACTTTTAAAGTTCAATGCCTTGGGGATTTCCTATGATATATTTGAAATCATTTTGTTTTTATTTCTAGAGCTTCCTAAAATGACTACATATCTGATTTTCTTTGTTTCATTGAGCTTCTTAGGCCCACGATCATCTAAGAGTTGTTCTACTAGCTATACTAGAATAATTGCCATCAAACCTTCCTTTATTACTTCTTGCAAGCTCCTTTGTTTCCTCTGATGAATTGGATGGATAAGCTACATCCTTGTTTGGTCATTGCTATATGTATGTATCAATGACATCATTGTTTTATTTTTGGTATTTTCCCTGCTTAGTTTGTTCAAGATTATGCTTAGGTATGTGAATCCATTATGTATATCAATATTCTGAAGACTAGGAATACTCAGAGGAGGAAGATGATAGAAATGAAGGGGAGGTTGGGGATGGAGGAGAGGAAGATGAAGAAGATGAAGTTGAGGAAAAGGGTGAGCAGGGTAAAGAACAAGAAGGAAGGAGACGGTATTCTCTCCTAAATCGCACTGAGGCAAGGAGGTTTTCTCCTGAAATAGAAGAAAAGCAATGATTGCAATCTCCACTACGTAAAGTACTGCATAAAGGAATGGGAATAAAAAAATGCACATGACGCGAGACGAGGTGTCTCAATGAAGTGGGAAAACGCATTAATGAAACAAAATGTATGTTATGCAAGTGTACTGCTATACATAAACCAAACATATATTTTTATTGCTTGCAAAAATGGGTTACATCACCTTTATTTATAGAGGTCTGCAGAGAATGATCTAGAATTACTGTCATATGATCTTTTTAGATTTTTCATTCTTCTTCATTGGTCATCCCTTCTGGACTCTTATATCATCATTTAGATTTGTCTATTTATCGATGTTTCTAGACTGGGCATTAATTATAAGTTGGTGGTGGTAACTGGTAGAAATTACCAGACTATTCTAACACTCCCCCCTAATTTCTACTAATATTTAACTTTTCTCTTAAATATTTAAATTGTTCTTGTGCTAATGCCTTTGTGAATATGTTTGCCAATTGTTCTTTAGATCTATAATACTTCAAGTTGAATTCTCCATTATTAACCAATTCTTGGATGAAGTGGTACCTCGTGTCAATGTGCTTACTTCTTTTGTGAAAAACATGATTTTTTGATAGTGTGATTGCTGACTTATTATCATAGTAGATTGTTGTTGACTCTTTTTTATCATTCTTTAATTCCATCAAGATCCTTCACATCCATACTGGTTGACATGCCATTGATGTTCCTGCTACATATTCTACTTTTACGGATGAAATAGTCACTATAGGGTGTTTCTTTGATGCCCATGCAACAACTCCTATTCCAAGATAAAATGCATAACCTGAAGTACTCTTTTGATCATCAATGCTCCCTGCAAAATTACTATTTGTATATCCTGTCAATTCAAAATTATTTGCTATGGAGTACAATATCCCATAGTCTATTGTCCCTGCAATATACCTCAATATTTACTTTCCAACTTGCCAATGTGAATTCTTAGGTGTATCCATAAATCTAGATATCAAATTGACTCCATACATAATATCTGGCCTAGTTGTAGTGAGATACATCAAGCTTCCAGCAAGTCTTCTAAATATGGTTGAATCAGTTTTGTACTCTTTATCTTCTTTGCTAAGCTTTGTCCCTATTGTTATAGGAGTAGATGATGGTTTGCAATTTATCATTCTAAACTTCTTCAATACACCCTTTTCATATTTTGTTTGAAAAATGAAAATCCCTTTATTATTTTGCATAACTTCAATTCCAAGAAAATATCTTATTAATCCCAAATCTGTCATCTCAAATTCCTTTTTCATTTCTATTTTAAACTCATTAGTAGATAAACTTCTAGTAAAGATCAAATCATCAATATATAAACAAACAATTATAATCTGACCTAGTTTGTTTTCATTCATGTATAACGTAGGCTCACTGCTACTTCTATTGAATCCATTATTCATCATGTATGTATCAATCTGATTGTACCATGCTCTAGGTGCTTGCTTTAGTCCATAGAGTGCCTTTTTAACCTGTATACCTTATCTTCTTGCCCATTTTTCTCATATCCTGGTGGTTGTTGTACATAAACTTCTCCTTCTATAAAAACCATTTAAGAAAGCTGATTTGACATCCATTTGGTAAACCTTCCACTTGTTTTGAGCTGCTATAGCTAATACCATTGTAACTGTATCAATTCTTGTGATGGGTTCAAATGTTTCATTATAATCTACTCCATATTGTTGTGTAAATCCCTTGGCTACTAACCTTGCCTTGTGCTTTTCTATTTCTCCATTTGCATTAAATTTGGTCTTGTAAACCCATTTTGCTCCTATGCATTCTTTTCTCTTTGGCAAATCTACTAATTCCCATGTGTCATTCTTTTCAATTGATTCTATTTCTTCATTCATTGCTTTAACCCAACATTCTTCTTTAATTGCATCTTCAAAATATGTAGGATCATGAGCAAATAAAGAAAAGTTTGATTGCAAATCTATTCCATCTCCTTGATCATAAATTTCTTGTAGACTTCTAGTTTTCTTACTTCTATTTCTTGATCTTAATGATGCAAGTGTAGGATTAGATTCCTTACTTACTTGTGAGTTAGGAGAGGAATAACTTGAAGATTCATCTTGTTCAAGATCCCTTGTTGAGTTTTCAGCTTGTGGATTTCTTGACGAAGTTCCTTCTTGTTCATGCAATTGATCTCCTTGGCTTCCTTGTTGTTTTCCTTCCTCTTCATCATAAGGTATTTCTATAGTACATGTGATTGCTTTGTCTATACTTCCATCCCGGCCTTTTTCTTCTTTAAAAACAACATCTGTACTAATAATAAACTTCCTAGTGATGGGACTAACAACTCACATGCTTTGGATTGTTCACAATAGCCAATAAAGATGCATTTCTCACCTCTATCATCCAACTTACTTCTTATTTCCTTAGGCACATGTGCAAATGCAACACATCCAAAAATTCTAAAATGAGATACACAATGAGACTTACAACTCCATGCTTGTTGTGGAACCTTGTCTATCACACTTTTTGTTGGACTCCTGTTTAAGATATATACTGCATAGGCTACTACTTCAGCACAATATTCACTTTGTAAGTTCTTTCCCTTCAACATACTCCTTGCCATTTCCATTATTGTTCTATTCTTTCTTTCTGCAACACCACTTTGTTGAGGTGTGTAACTCGTAGTGAATTGTTTCTTTATTCCATGATACTTGAAATAATCTAAGAACTCATTTGATTTGTATTCTCCACCTCTATTTGATCTCAATACCTTGATGGGTAGGCCAAATTGCTTCTCGATCAATGCTCTAAACTCTTTGAATTTTTCAAATGCTTCTGATTTGTACTTGAGGAAATAAACCCATATTTTTCTACTAAAATCATTAATAAAAGTTCAAAAATAAATGCTCCCCCCCTAATTATGGTGTTTGCATTGGACCAGATATATCTGTATGCACAATCTCTAGAGGTTTCCATGCTCTATATGACATCCCTTTTGGAAATTTATCTCTATGTTGTTTAGCCAAAATACAACTATTACATGAATTTAGTGGCTCTTTAATTAGGGGAAATCCTTTTACCATTTTCTTTTGTTGTAATAAAGATAATCCTTTGAAGTGAAGATGACCATACCTCAAGTGCTATACCCATGCTTGATCCAAATAACTTTCCTTGAAATTATCTTCGGCTTCTCCAACCTTCTCACTCTTCATTCGAAGTGGGTACATCCTAATTCTTGTCATTTCAATCCTTGCAATTATCATGTTACTAGAAGATTTATCAAATATAGTACACATTATTCTTAAAGATAACCTTATAACCTTTTTGAACAAGTTGACCCATACTTATGAGATTGTGTTTCAAACCCAGTACATAATAAACATCGGGAATAGTCCTCTTACCAAAATTTGTCATCACATTGATTGTACCTTTTCCCATTACTTCCACTATGTCATTATTACCTAATTTCACTTCTGATTTAATTGAGCTATCCAAGTAATCAAATAAATCTCTATTTCCTATCATGTGAATGCTACACCCGCTATCTAGAAACCAAGAATCACTTGGAATTTCTTGTGCTATATGACATGTAATAAACAATGTTTCTAAACTATTTATAGAAAAAATTGCATTTTGCTTTCCTATATCAACTTGTTTCTTTCGACTTCCACTAGAAAAGTGTCCATACTTCTTGCAGTAGTAACATTCAATATTGGACTTATCATACCTTTGTGATGATTGATTATTGCTACGTCCTCTTGTGTTGAAACTTTTATTTCTCCTTCCTCCTGGTTTAGGACTTCTTCTCTCCTCTCTTTGAAAATTGCCTCTTCCTCTTCCTCTAAATCTTGAATTTCCTCTTCCTCTGCCTCTACCAAATGTCATATGTGACTTGAAGGCATTCTATAATGAAGAATTACTATTCCTATTCAACTTGTATTCATGATTATATAATGATCCAAACAACTCATCTATAGACAATTTTGACAAGTCTTTAGATTCTTCAATTGCAACCACGATAGTATCAAACTTGCTAGGCAAACTTCTAATAATTTTTTCTACAACTTTTTGCTCTGTTAGGTCATCACCAATTAATCTAATTTGATTAACCACATTTATAAATTGAACTGAAAAATTGTTCTACTGAATCAGATTCTTTCATTTGAAGATTGCCAAAATCCCTTCTAAGTGCTTGCAACTTTGCTACTTTAACCTTACTTATTCCTTGGTATGTTGTCTCTAATATTTCCCATGCTTTCTTGGCTGAAGTAACTCCACTAATTATAGCAAGAACAATATCATCCATACCTTGTTGAATAATTTGTAAGGCCCTTATGTCCTTCTTCCCATTCTCCTCAAGCTTATTCTTTTCATTTGGGGTTAATGATGCCTCATTTTGTGGTTCTACAAACCCTTTCTCTACTATATCCAACAATTCTTGAGAACAAAATAATGTCTTCATTCTTATTGCCCAAGTATCATAATTCTTTTCTGTAAACACTGGAATTAGAGGTTGCATATAATTCATACCTAATGTCGTGATTGTATTTCATGCTTCAACAACTCTTCTTCTTCTTCAAAAATATGACTAATCTCCTCCTTGTTTGGCTACGACCTCTTTCAATTTTTCGGCACCCTTAGTTCTGTATTTCTAGTGGTCTCTTCAATCAGCTTTTGCTTAAGATAGCTTGGTCTTCCCCGGATTTTGTCAAAGATCTGTTGTCTACTTCTTCTTTATAGCTGCAAATTTAATTATTTGGGCAAAACGTATTGACTAATGTGCTTTCCTTGATTCACAGCCTCCTCCTTTTACGGTTCTTCACTTTACTCTGCTTCCTTGAACCAGCAATCCAATTACTTTTTCACCAAAGAGTCTTTTCTCCTCCAGGATGCAATAATGTTGGCTCTGATACCACTATGAAGTGGGAAGAGGCATTAATGAAACAAAATGTATGTTACACAAGTGTACTGATGTACATAAACCAAACATATATTTTTATTGCTTGCAAAAATGGGTTACATCGCCTCTATTTATAGAGGTCTCCAGAGAATGATCTAGAATTACTATCATAGGATCTTTCTAGATTTTTCATTCTTCTTCATTGGTCATCCCTTCTAGACTCTTCTATCATCGCTTAGACTTGTCTATTTATCGATGTTTCTAGATTGAGCATTAATTGTAAGTTGGTGGTGGTAACTGGTAGAAATTACCAGACAGTTCTAACACTCAAGGGCAAAAAAACATCGTCGAGCACAAAGAATTGATAATTCAGATAATTCTCTTCTTGTGGATGAGATGGATCAGGGTCCTGTTGGTTCATTATAATTGATGCATGTGGGAAATGTCAGCAATGGGTTTGTGGCAGAATTGACATGCATAACGCAACTGCTAGGGGTTTGAAAGTTACAACATTTGGATGGGGACACCAAGGTGATATGTTTGGTTATGGAGGTGTAGGTGCACAACCTACTAAGCCTAGTTCAAAAGGTGGAGCTGACATTCAAACCTTGCAGGTTGATGAAACAGTGAGTTTTGATGATATTGGAGGGCTTTCTGACTACATTGATATATTGAAAGAAATGGTTGTTTTCCCTCTTCTCTATCCTGATTTCTTTGGAAATTATCACATCTCTCCTCCAAGGGGAGTCTTGTTGTGTGGTCCTCCAATAACTGGAAAAACATTGATTGCAAGGGCTTTAGCATGTGCATCTTCCAAGGAAGAACATAAAGTAAACTTTTACACATGAAAGGGAGTTGATGTGCTCAACAAGTGGGTTGCAAAAGCTGAGCTGTAGCTGAAATTACTTTTTAAAAAAGTGCAAAGAAACCAACCATCCATAATATTTTTTGATGAAATAGATGGTCTTTCCCTAGTGAGGTCTAGTAAACAAGAACAAATTCACAATTCTATTGTATCTACGATTCTTGCTCTAATGGATGGTCTAGACTCTAGAGGTCAAGTAGTGCTTATTGGAGCGTCAAATAGGATTGATGCTATTGATGGAGCTCTTCGTCGGCCTAGTCAGTTTGATCGTGAATTATTATTTTCCTTACCCGATTGTAAAGCATGAGCTAATATATTAAACATCCACACAAGAAAGTGGAAGAATCCTTTATAAGAGGAATTAAGAATGGAATTAGCAGCCGCTTGTGTGGGCTATTTGTTAGGATTCTGACAAATACTAAATGGAATATATAAATCCAATGTCTTGTACTACTTCAAAATAGTATCTACTATGCCAGATCTAGTACCGGTTTATAGCTCTTCTTCTTACATAAACCCTTAGCCTATAATTCACATAATAGGTCTACCTTATTTCACTTAATTACATTCCTCCATGTATTTCCTATTTTTTCTACAATGATCTCTTATATATATGAGTCATTTTGAAATTTGCCAAGTCGGCTTACAATGATTTTACAATAATAAAAAAAATAAATTACAACCAAAATTCTTGTCTACTTCTGTGTCGGTATGCTTCCTTTCATTGTCGGTGTCGGTCGTCTATGTGCTGGTGTAGAATTTGACTTTGCTGGTGCCAGTGGATTGCCTTGCTGGTGTCATAGGATTGTAAGGTTTCCATCAATGGCAAAACCTTCAATCACCTACAATGTCTCATTGGAGTGTGCATTTGCCAACAATCTCCCCCTTTGGCATTGATGGCAACACTAGTGAGAAAAATTCAAAAGTGCATCAAAAAATTGAAGCCCCAAAATTGTTGCCAAAAATGTGTGCTCCCCCTGAGCAGATGATCCCTAAGCTATCATATTTTTCTCATACCATGACTCCCCCTTTGGCATCAATGAAAAAGGTTGTCAAAGTGTCAATAGAGTGTAGTTTCCTATTTCAACCTTGTAACCCATTGGTTACAATTTGAAAAAGATCCGCCAAAACCAAATTTAGGCTTTCAAGAAACTTTTTACTGTCTTTTATTGCTGCCTATATTCTTTGAACTGTACCAGTGAGGTGATGCATTTGCTCTACCAGTGTTTTATGTCCTTGTACCATTGCATCAGATATTTCTTTCCTTAAGGATGCTAGGCAGTCCATTTTTGGACTTAGTCTTAATTTCAGATCCTTAGCCTTACTTTTTATTCTCTCCTTTTCTCTTTCTAGCTTTAGTAATTCTTCCTCAAAACCTATTATCTTTTGCTCAAAAACTGATATTGGATCAGATAAATTAATGAAATTGTCAACTAGTTGATTTATTTCCTCCTGTATCTTCCTGATCTTCTTTTCTTTATCAACTGTCAAAAAGTTAGTCTTACAAGTATCTTTGTACAAAGTTTTGAATTCCTTTAATGTGCTACATAATTCTGGTAGAAGTGTGTCAAACAGCCTTTCACACTTCTTTATTTGTTCCTCAAAGAATTTATGTTTTTCCTTTTCTAACCTCTCTTTGAATGTGTCCTCGTTTATTTGTTCAAATGACACTGTGTTGTCAGTAATATACTTAGACAAAGTGTCAAGTTGACTCAAAGAATCCTTATTATCTATATTACATTTTGGAGCTATCATCTTCAAAATTGGAATTGTGTCATCTATAGCCTTATATGCCTATGAACTACAATCTATTATTTTCTTTATAGAGTCTAAAAGAACTTCAGTTACATTTGTTGTCTTGAATCCTACAGTTGAAGAGCCAACACTCTAAATTCTGTCAGTGGGAGCAATATCCTTACTTGTAGTGACCTCTGGTAGGTCAGTCTGTGCTTCCATTTCCTTAAGCAATGGTTTGTTTTGCTCAGTAGTTGTCGGTGGTACTGATTCTATATTAACCTGTTCCTATGCTGGAGCCTGTTGCTCTACTTGTTGCTATGTTTGTTGTTCTTCTTGTTGTTTTGTGGCACTATCTACTAGTTTTCCTTCAGTGTTATCTATGTTATCAGTTACCGGTGGCTCACTAGCTAGATCTGTCTTACCAGTTGTGTCCTTATCTACCACAATGTTGATCTTCTAAGTATCAACATCTACTGTATATAATACCTCAGAATTAGGATTTGTATCCTCTTGTGATATATCCATATTCTAATCAGCCGATTGATCTTTAGTTGTTGTTACCGGTGGAGTATCTTGAGACGGTGGGGGTAGATTATCTGTTATTTTGATGCTTGGAGGTCCACCAACATTTCATTTTCCCTTATCCTTGACTTTCTGATATACCTTGATTGGTTTGGGGTTTCTATATTCTTCCTATTTTTCCTTCTCAATAAGGAATATATCCCATACGTTAGCAGTTTCCTCTGCAACCTTATTTTGTCTACCAACCATAAGTGCTACATACTGGTGTGCAGTTGAGAATACTATCTGGTTAGCCTCTGAGATCATATCATCTATCTCCTTTGGTGAGTTAACAGGATAAACAACAAGTAGTTTCTTAATCTTTATTTTCTTGTCAAGCTCTATAACAGCTTGCCTTCTAGCTTCAAGTCTCTTAAATAGTTCTACCGGTATTTCATCAAAAATTTGCATCAAAAATTTCTTGTAGATATCCAAGTGTAGAATTACACTATTTTCAACTTTTCTTTATCATCAATTGATAGTGAATCATATAATTTTTTGATTTTCCTAAGCTTTCCTTCCTCTGTTATTTCATCCAACAGTCCGTCAATCGGAGCAATATTTTGTTGAGTCCTTTTCTTTGTTGTTAACTTTTTCTTCTTTGGAGTTGTCTTCTTGGCCGGTGTCCTTACTGCCTATTCTTTTTGTCAGGTTCTTCTAGGTGAAGGTGTGGATACCATTGAAGGTTGTCTTTTCCTCACAACTCTTTTAAATGCAGTTGGCATGTCACTTTCTAAAGAAGTTGCTATAGGTGAAAGGTGAGTTTTTGGTTGTTATTCTTGTAACTCATCTTTAGTGATACCAGTTTGTTTAAGTACATCTTCTTCGATAGCCTTAGCCTGCCTTGAACCTCTCCTCACCATTGCTTCTACTTTCTTCACTCTCTTCTTAGATTGAATTTGATTTTCAATGGTTTCACCACTACCAAAAACCTCTTCCTTAGGTTCCTTGGGTGCTTCCAGAATGGCTTTTGCATATGTTTGAATGATGTGATAATTTGTCTCATAACCCATTTCAATAACCCAAATTATTCTTGGGATAACTGCCTCCATCCAGATCTCATCCTTCGTAATCACAAAACATATGCCATCCTTATATTTACTTACAATTTCTTGTGACAGTCTGACTCTAGCGTTCATTCTGGCCTTTAATGCTTGAAAGTACTCGTTAATATTCTTCTCTTTGTTTTCACCCATGTTGTTGAATAAGTCAAATAACTATTTGCCTACCAGTATGTCAAATCCAAGGTTCTTATTACCTATACCAGACACCTATTTGGTTATATGTAGCATTAAGCAAACAAGTAAGTTGCCAAATCTAAATGTCCCTTTCTTATCCTTCTTGATCTTTCCCAGATTGTCAATCAATTCATCCTTCAACCATTCACACACATCAATTTTCACATTATCCTTAATCATGTTGTGAGCACTCTTTATGCATAAGCTAGAAACAAAATTTAGTCTGTTTGCATGTGTTGTTTTGTAGCCTAGAATCATGCTAATGAATCTCACATTTATGTCAGTTACATCATTCACCCTTAAAGACCTTTTGTCAGATGTTGCACCTATTAGGTTCATTACTAGGTCATTTGAGACCTTCTTTGCCTTGTCAGGTGTGTTACTGGTGGTGGGTAACCTTGTTACAGCTTTTACATCTTCCTTACTAATTTTGTGAACAAAATCTAGCCAAAAGAATGTACCATGCACCCTGCTCAATACTATCCTAATAACTTCCTTGGGGAAATCCGAAATGCAAAGAATTTCTATGAATCCTAGGATTTCAATTATTTTGTCTCCAGGTTTCACATTACCGGAATCATCACAAAGAGCAGTCTTGTACATGTTCTTAATTTTTTCATCTCCTAATTCTTCTATATGGCAATGAATATACATCCTAGGGTCTTCTGCAAAAACTACTCCTTTGGGGATTTGAGAAAAAGCACCAACATTATTATCCTTCTTTGCTATTTCAGGAACTAACTGAAAAATGGGCCTAGGGCGCTTGATTACTTCCACTACAGTAGGGTTTGCTATGAATTTAGGTACAGAAGAGGATACCATGATTATAAGTACCTTTTTCTGTCTTTGGAAAGATTGATTGCTGAATTGCTTTGCTTCTTTGCTCGAAACGCCTTAGCTCATAATTTTCACGCTCTTTGAATGTTTGAATGTTCGGTGAAATGGAATGGAGCCAAAACCAATGATTTATAATGTTAATTTTGCCAACCACCATATTTAATGCTTGCCGGTTAAGTAATCACTTAACATATCTATCGGTATGGAAGTAATTTTAACTTCTTACCATGAACTAAGGGAATAATAGCATGCTTCACATTTGTTTGCCAAACCCTCAAAGAAATTTTCTTTAGTTAGATGAAGACTCTCCTGTCGGTAGAGTGCTACCCTATTCTGCTCATGGAGGAGTATTCCTATCAATATTCAGTTCTGATTTTCTGATCCATTGTTTTGAAAATTCAAGCTTAACTTCTTCAACCTTTTCTTTTCCTTTCAAACTAGGACCTTTGTTGTTTACCGGTGAGGACTTGCTTCTACAAAATTTAGCAATATACCCAATTATGTTACATGCATAATAAGTCACATTATTTTTTTGAATAGCCTTCCCATAACCTATGCTGGTTTGTGTTCTGCATTGATTAGAAAAATGTCCAAATCTTCCACAAATATAACATCTCACATTCATTCTACAATTTTCAGAATTATGACCAACTTTGTTGCATTTTGAACATTGACCGGTGGGTGTACTAGTATTCTGATAATTTCAAGATCTACATTGATTTTCTCTATGACCATACATGTTACAGTTAAATTTATAAGCAGTAGGTTGTCTTACCAGTTTGCCATGATCCTGCGTGTTTGTAGTACCAGAGATTTTACCAGTTTCAAAGCCAAGACCATTAGTATCACAATTAGGTTTCTGATTCTTCAACAAGTCACCAAGTTCTTCTAAGCTTTTCTTGAATTTTTCTTTATGTTGATTTGCAGCAGCCAGTTCTCCTTCCAAGATACCTTTTTGTCTCATGAGTTCATTTGAGTCATTTTGTGCATGCATTAGATTTGTCTTCAACATATCATTTTCATAACTAAGTCTTGTGTTTTCATTTGCAGCATCATTCAGTCTTCTACTCAAGTCTTCTTCATTCTTCTTTCTATCTTCAATTTCTTTCCAAAATCTCATTGTCAAATCTTGCATCTCATTCTTTGTTGTCATGTTTTCTTGTTTCAGCTTATTTATCAGATCGCTAAGAGTTTCGTTTTCATCATTCTCATTTTGCATCTTTTCACAAAGTTCTCTTCTCTTGTTTCTTGAAATAGTAATATTTTCTTGGAGTGCTTGAATAATATCTTGAGCAGCCTTTAGATCATCTTCATGTTTGATATTTTTCAATTTTTCTGCATCATAGTCTGAGAGAGCTCCTTCTAGTTTCTTCATTAGGTTTTCCATCTCTATCGGTGTTAGGATCTTCCTCAAGCTGTTAGGCTTCTAAAAATAGAGGATCAGGCTCTCATACCAATTGTTAGGATTCCCACAAATACTGAGAGGGGGGGGGGGGGTGAATTAGTATCTAACTGGTAATAAGATTTTCTTAACTTAAAACATGTAGAGCAAATTAGAACTGTGTACCGGTAAATAGAAAGTAATGCAATAAATAGAGATAGAAACAACCACATAAAAAAAACACCATAACACAATATTTTAACGAGGAAACCCTATGTGGAAAAAACCTTGGCGTGATTTGTGACCCACAATATTCACTTATTGGCCCATAAGAGAATATTACTACTATAAGAGAATATAATTCATACCTGATGCCATGATTTTTTTTCGTTCTTCAAAAACTCTTCTTCTTCTTTAGAAATATGACTAATCTCCTCCTTGTCTGGCTACGACCTCTTTACATTTTTCGGCACCCTTTATGTTGATGATGATGGCAATCCTTCCTCAGTTCTGTATTTCTAGTGGTCTCTTCAATTGGCTTCTGCTTAAGATAGCTTGGTCTTCCTCATATTTTGTCAACGATCTGTTGTCTACTTTTTCTTTATGGCTGCAAATTTAATTGTCAGGGCAAAACGTATTGACTAATGTTCTTTCCTTGGTTTGCAGCCTCCTCCTTTTACAGTTCTTCACTTTACTCTGCTTCCTTGAACCTGCAATCCAATTACTTTTTCACCAAAGAGTCTTTTATCCTACAAGCTGCAATAATGTTGGCTCTGATACCACTATGAAGTGGGCAGAGACATTAATGAAACAAAATGTTGTAGGATTTGAGAAATACAAATCCACAGAACCCAAAGAAACTTGCATGCAAGAAACCTGTCACAGAGAAAGAGAGAGAACGAATACAAGGGTTTTGGCTCTGACAAAGTGAAAAGATGTATTATCGGAGAAAAATGAATCAAGAATATGAATAATACAAGAGATCAATCCTTATAAAGGAGATCAACACCAAAAGGAAAACCTAACCCTAAGGTGTGTGCATTTAATAATTAAATATTAATTATTAGATGACTAATGTATGCATAAAGAGAAATCTTAAGAGGAGAGCAAAGTTAATTAATTACTTTACTCTAACACCCCCCCTTAAGATGAGCTACAATGCAGCTACAAACAATGCGGAAAAAAGCAAAGGAACTACAATGCAAAAAAGGGTCCCGGCAACAAGGCCTTATTAGGTACCCTAATACAAGAGAATCTCTATAAAGCGGAGTAACGGAGAAAACCCAGTGGGAAAAAACTCCTCTCCAAAAAGAGATAAAGAACACCACTGAAGCATGAAGAACATACAAACTCTGTCGAAGAATAACTGCTGATCTAAAGAACATCCACTGAACTAGAACATGACCAGGTAGAGAAGACTGTAATCTACATGAGTGCCCTCAAATGACACTACTCGAATCAGGAGGCAAACAAGGCAAAACAACTGAAATCGAAGATACAGATGGCATGAGAAACCAAAGCCTGAAGAGCTGATCAATCGAACCACAGAAGCATTAGAACCAACAGGATAAACCTCCCCATAATGCGGAAGTGGGAGAGGGACAGGAACACTGAAAAGGACAGCCAAAAACAACTGCATGACAAAGAACCAAGAACATCCAAGGTGCTGAGATACATCATCATGAGGTGAATGTTGTGGAAGGAACACTCACTTGACAAAGGAAGATGGCAAACAAAGGCAAACATCAACCCCCTCATGGCATCTGATCAACAGTGCATGTACAACAAGACACAAGATATGCAAGATTCCAAGTAAACAATGCATGATGGCACTTTATCTCAGTGCGTTTGCATAAATACAAGCTACAATGATAAGAAGACTAGAAATAGAAATGAGAATCAAAACAGAGACATCCTGCTCAGAAAAGAGATCCCAGGACTTGAAACAACCACGATATCCACCAGAGTGCTGAAAAGCAAAAAACTAAATTAAATATGCATAGAGTAGAATCTAGAAAAAAAAATCATATTTCTGGAAAGTACACAGAACACGCTTTCCGAAAATATAAAGTTTTCAAAAAACGGAGGTCGGATGCTCATTCTACGTCTCACGGAGTGCAAAAAAGAGACCTCACTTTGACTATAAAAAAAACACAGTCAAATAGCAAAATTGAAATAAATTACCAACACCAGGAGGTCGGCCTCGGAACCAGCTTTCCGATACCTATTTGTTCTCGAAAAAATGACTCCGTTTGCCCATTCTACAGCCCTGGAAGTGCAAAAAAGAAGCCCAACTTTGACTAGTAAAAAACATAGTCAAACCATAGAGCCAAGAAAAAAATCCACACCATGAGGTCCAGCTCGGAATCACCTTTCCAACGCCTATTCATTCACCAAAAATAGAGATCGGATGCCCAAGTTATACCCGATTTTGTAAAACAGCTCCAAAAAGGGCCTAGAGGGGACCTTATAGCCCTCAAGGGCTTAAAAAAAAATAAGCCCCTGGTCTGCTAAGTGACCAGGGGCTAGCACTAGTGGCTGGTGGCACTGGGGCGGTGCAGGGCGGACGGGCGGCGCGCGGGCAGCGGCGAGCGGCGCGTGGGCGGCGATGGTCGCTGGGCGGTGCGGCGGGGTTTACCGCCAGCGGCGGTGGCCGCCGGGCTACGTGGGCGGCGGCGCATGCCTCCAAAGGGCTGCGCCCTTTTAAATAAAAAACTGCATTTTTTTTAACATTTTTTTTTTTTTTGAATTTTCACCTCGATTTTTGTGCCCTAGGGTCGTACGGCCTTGGGGCAAAAAAATTTTTTGCCTTCTGGAGCAACTGTGTCCAAATCGAACAAATTTTATATGGAAATAGGGGTTTTTGGGTGCTACAAGCTCAACGGTGAGGTCCGTTTGGGCTCAAAGTGCACCGAAAAAAAATACCCCCTATTCCAAAATAAAAAATAGAAGACAAACATAGATCTGATGCAACCAAAACCTGGATCTCATAATCTTTCAAAAGTCTGAACAAGCTGCAGCAGATCTGGCTCTAATACCATGTAGGATTTGAGAAATACAAATCCACAGAACCCAAAGAAACCTGCATGCAAGAAACCTGTCACAGAGAAAGAGAGAGAACGAATACAAGGGTTTTGGCTCTGACAAAGTGAAAAGATGTATTATCAGAGAAAAATGAATCAAGAATATGAATAATACAAGAGATCAATCCTTATAAAGGAGATCAACACCAAAAGGAAAACCTAACCCTAAGGTGTGTGCATTTAATAATTAAATATTAATTATTAAATGACTAATGTATGCATAAAGAGAAATCTTAAGAGGAGAGCAAAGTTAATTAATTACTTTACTCTAACAAATGTATGTTATGCAAGTGTAGTGATGTACATAAACCAAACATATATTTTTATTGCTTGTAGAAATGGGTTACATCGCTTCTATTTATAGAGGTCTCCAGAGAATGATCTAGAATTACTATCGTAGGATCTTTCTAGATTTTCATTCTTCTTCATTGGTCATCCCTTCTAGACTCTTCTATCATCACTTAGACTTGTTTGTTTATCGATGTTTCTAGACTGAGCATTAATTGTAAGTTGGTGGTAGTAATTGGTAGATATTGCCAGACTCTTCTAACACTCAAGGGCAAAAAAACTTCGTCGTCCACAAAGAATTGATGATTCAGATTATTCTCTTCTTGTGGATAAGATGGATCAGAGTCTTGTTGGTTCATTATCATGGATGCATATGGGAAATAGAAACTTTGGTCGGCAATGGGTTTGTGGTGGAATTGACATGCATAACTCAACTGCTTGGGATTTGAAAGTTGCAGCATCTGGATGGGGACACCAAGGTGATATGTTTGGTTACAGAGGTGTAGTTGCACAACCTACTAGGCCTAGTTCAAAAGGTGGAGCTAACATTAAAACCTTGTAGGTTGATGAAACAGTGAGTTTTGATAATATTGGAGGGCTTTTTGACCACATTGATATATTGAAAGAAATGGTTGTTTTCCCTCTTCTCTATCCTGATTTCTTTGGAAATTGACACATCTCTCCTCCAAGGGGAGTCTTATTGTGTGGTCCTCCAAGAACTGGAAAAACATTGATTGCAAGGGCTTTAGCATGTGCAGCTTCTGAGGCAGGCATAAAGTAAACTTTTACTTGTGAAAGGGAGTTGATGTGCTCAGCAAGTGGGTTGCGAAAGTTGAGCCGCAACTAAAATTGCTTTTTTAAGAAGCGCAAAGGAACCAACCATCCATAATATTTTTTAATGAAATAGATAGTCTTGCCCCAGTGAGGTCTAGCAAACAAGAACAAATTCACAATTCTATTGTATCTACGATTCTTGCTCTAATGGATGGTCTAGACTCTAGAGGTCAAGTAGTGCTTATTGGAGCATCAAACAAGATTGATGCTATTGATGGAGCTCTTCGTCGGCCTGGTCAGGTTGATCATGAATTATTATTTTCCTTACTCGATTGTAAAGCATGAGCTAATATATTAAACATCCACACAAGAAAGTGGAAGAATCCTTTATAAGAGGAATTAAGAATGGAATTAGCAGCCGCTTGTGTGGGCTATTTGTTAGGATTCCCACAAATACTGAGAAGGGGGGGTGAATCAGTATCTAACCGGTAATAAGATTTTCTTAACTTAAAACATGTAGAGCAAATTAGAACTATGTACTAGTAAATAGAAAGTAATTCAATAAACAGAGATAAAAACAACCACATGAAAAACACACCATAACACAATATTTTAACGAGGAAACCCGGTGTGGGAAAAACCTCAATGGGATTTGTGACCCCCAATATTCACTTACTAGCCAATAAGAGAATATTACTGCTACAAGAGGGGCCTGCACATGCAGGAAGGCCAAGTGCCTAGAGCTCACTGCTCAATTACAAAATAGGAATTCTCACTGACATACAAAATATATTATATAAATCCAATGTCTTGTACTTCTTCAAAATAGCATCTACTATGCCAGATCTAGTACCGGTTTATAGCTCTGCTTCTTACATAAACCCTTAGCCTATAATTCGCATAATAGGTCTGCCTTATTTCATTTAATTACATTCCTCCATGTATTTCCTATTTTTTCTACAATGATCTCTTATATATATGAGTCATTTTACAATTTGCCAAGTCGACTTACAATGATTTTACAATAATAAACAAAATAAATTACAACCAAAATTCTTGTCTGCTTCTATGCTGGTATGCTTCCTTTCACTATCGATGCCGATGGTCTATGTGCTAGTGTAGAATCTGACTTTGCTGGTGTCGGTGGATTGCCTTGCCGGTGTCATAGGATTGTAAGGTTACCATCAATGACAAAACCTTCAATCACCTACAATGTCTCATTGGAGTGTGCATTTGCCAACAATCTCCCCCTTTGGTATTGATGGCAACAATCATGAGAAAAATTCAGAAGTGTATCCAAAAATTGAAGTCCAAAAATTGTTACCAAAAAGGTGTGCTCCTCCTAAGCAGAAGATCCCTAAGCTATTGGATTTTTCTCATACCACTACTCCCCCTTTGGCATCAATGACAAAGGTTGTCAAAGTGTCAATAGAGTGTAGTTTCTGATTTCAACCTTGTAACCCATTGGTTACAATTTGAAAAAGATAAGCCAAAACCAAATTTAGGCTTTCAAGAAATTTTTTACTGTCTTTTATTTCTACCTCTATTCTTTGAATTGTACCGGTGAGGTGTTGCATTTTCTTTGCCCATGTTTTATGTCCTTGTACCAATGCATCAAATATTTCTTTCCTTAAGGATGCTAGGTAGTCCAGTTTTGGACTTAGTCTTAATTTTAGATCCTTAGCCTTGATTTTTATTCTCTCCTTTTCTCTTTCTAGATTTAGTAATTCTTCCTCAAAACCTGTTATCTTTTGCTCAAAAAATGATAATGAATTAGATGAATTAATGAAATTGTCAACTAGTCAATTTATTTCCTCCTATATCTTGCTGATCTTCTTGTCTATATCAACTGTCAAAAAGTTAGTCTTACAAGTATCTCTGTACAAAGTTTTGAATTCCTTTAATGTGCTGCATAATTCCGGTAGAAGTGTGTCAAACTGCCTTGTAACTTCTTTATTTGTTCCTCAAAGAATTTTTGTTTTTCCTTTTGTAACCTCTCTTTGAATAAATCCTGCTTTATTTGTTCAACTGTCACTATGTTGTCAGTAATATACTTAGACAAAGAGTCAAGTTGACTCAAAGAATCCTTATTATCTACATTACATTTTGGAGCTATCATCTTCAAAATTGGAATTGTGTCATCTATAGCCTTATATGCCTATGAACTACAGTCTATTATTTTCTTTATAGAGTCTAAAAGAACTTCAGTTACATTTTTTTGTCTTGAATCCTAGTTGAAGAGCCAACACTCTAAATTCCGCCGGTGGGGGAAATATCCTTCCTTACAGTGACCTCTGGTAGGCCAGTTTGTGTTTCCATTTCCTTAAGCAATGGTTTGATTTGCTCAGCAGTTGTCGGTGGCACTGATTCTCTATTAACCTATTCCTGTACTTAAGCCCATTGCTCTGTTTGTTGTTTTGCCTATTGTTCTGTGGCAATATCTACCAGTTTTCCTTCAGTGTTATCTGTGTTATTAGTTACCGGTGGCTCACTAGCCCTATCTGTCTTACCGATTGTGTCCTTATCTACCACAATGTTGACCTTCTAAGTATCAACATCTACTGTATATAATACCTCAGAATTAGGATTTGTACCCTCTTGTGATATATCCATATTCTCATCAGCTAGTTGATCTTCAGTTGTTGTTACTGGTGGAGTATCTTGAGACGGTGGGGGTAGATTATCTATTATTTTGATGCGTGGAGGTCCACCAACCTTTCCTTTTCCCTTATCCTTGTCTTTCTGATATACCTTGATTGGTTTGGGGTTTCTATATTTTTCCTATTTTTCTTTCTCAACAAGGAATATATCCCATACGTTAGTAGTTTCCTCAACAACCTCATTTACTCTACCAACCATAAGTGATACATGCCAGTGTGAAGTTGGGAATGCTGTCTGGTTAGCCTCTGAGATCATATCATCTATCTCCTTTGGTGAGTTAACAGGATAAACAACAAGTAGTTTCTCAATCTTTATTTTCTTGTCAAGCTCTATAACAACTTGCCTTCTAGCTTCAATTCTCTTAAATTGTTCTACCGATACTTCATGTACAATTTGCATCAAAAATTTATTGTAGATATCCATGTGTAGAATTACACTATTTTAAACTTTTTCTTTATCATCAACTGATAGTGAATCATATAATTTGTTGATGTTCTTGAGCTTTCCTCCTCTGTTATTTCATCCAACAGTCCGTCAATCGGAGCAATATTTTGTTGAGTCCTTTTCTTTGGTGTTAACTTTTTCTTCTTTGGAGTTGTCTTCTTGGCTGAGGGCCTTACTGCCTGTTGTTTTTTTCTGGTTCTTCTAGGTGAAGGTGTGGATACCGGTGAAGGTTGTCTTTTCCTCACAACTCTTTTAACTGCAGCTAGCATGTCACTTTCCGAAGAACATGCTACTAGCGAAAGGTGAGTTTCTGGTTGTTGTGCTTGTAACTCATCTTTAGTAATACTGATTTATTTAAGTACATCTTCTTTGATAGCCTTCGCCTGCCTTGAACCTCTCCTCACTATTGCTTCTACTTTCTTCACTCTCTTCTAGGATTGAATTTGATTTTCAATGGTTTCAGCACTGCCAAATACCTATTCCTTAGGTGCTTCCAGAAGGGATTTTGCATATGTTTCAATGATGTTATCATCTGTCTCATAACCCATTTCAATAAACCAAATTGTTCTTGGGATAATTGCCTCCATCCAGATCTCATCCTTCTTAATCACAAAACATATGTCATCCTTATATTTATTTACAATTTCTTATGACAGTCTGACTCTAGTATTCAATCTGGGCTTTAATGCTTGAAAGTACTCATTAATATTCTTCTCTTTGTTTTCACCCATGTTGTTGAATAAGTCAGATAACTATTTGCCTACCAATATGTCAAATCCAAGGTTCTTATTACCTATATCGGGCACCTGTTTGGTTATATGTAGCATTAAGCAAACAAGTAAGTTGTCAAATCTAAATGTCCCTTTCTTATCCTTCTTGATCTTTCCTAGATTGTCAATCAATTCATCCTTCAACCATTCACACACATCAATTTTCACATTATCCTTAATCATGTCATGAGCACTCTTTATGCATAATCTAGAAACTAAATTTAGTATGTTTGCATGTGTTGTTTTGTAGCCTAGAATCATGCTAATGAATCTCACATTTATGTCAATTATATCATTCACCCTTAAAGACCTTTTGTCGGATGTTGCACCTGTTAGGTTCATTACTAGGTCATTTGAGACCTTCTTTGTCTTGTCAGGTCTGTTACCAGTGGAGGGTAACACTGTTACAGCTTTTACAGCTTCCTTAGTAATTTTGTGAATAGAATCTAGCCAAAAGAATGCACCATGTTCCCTTCTTAATACTATCCTAATAACTTCCTTGGGGAAATCTAGAATGTAGATAATTTCTATGAATCCTAGGGTTTCAATTATTTTGTGTTCAGGTTTCACAATACCAGAATCATCACAAAGAGCAGTCTTGTACATGTTCTTAATTTCATCATCTCCTAATTCTTCTCTATGGCAATGAATATACATCCTAGGGTATCCTGCCAAAACTACTCCTTTGGGGATTTGAGAGAAAGCACCAACATTATCATCCTTCTTTGGTAGTTTGGGAACTAACTGAAAAAGGGCATAGGGCACTTGATTACTTCCACTATAGTAGGGTTTGCTATGAATTCAGGTACAAAAGAGGATGCCATGTTTATAAATACCTTTTTCTATCTTTGGAAAGATTGATTGCTGAATTGCTTTGCCTCTTTGCTTGGAATGCCTTAGCTCAGAATTTTTCTGCTCTTCGAATGTTTGAATGCTTGGTGAAATGGGAGCCAAAAACACCGATTTATAATGTTAATTTTGCCAACCACCATATTTAATGCTTGTTGATTATGTAATCACTTAACATATCTGTCGGTATGGAAGTAATTTTAACTTCTTACCATCAACCAAGGGAATAATAGCATGTTTCACATTTGTTTGCCAAATCCTCAAAAAAAATTTCTTTAGTTAGATGAAGACTCTCCTGCCAGTAGAGTGCTACTATGTTCTACTGGTGGAGGAGTATTCCTGTCAATATTCAGTTCTGATTTCCTAATCCATTGTTTTGAAAATTCAAGCTTAACTTTTTCAACCTTTTCTTTTCCTTTCAAACTAGGACCTTTGTTGTTTACCAGTGAGGACTTGCTTCTACAATATTTATCAATATGCCCAATTTTGTTACATGCATAACAAGTCACATTATTTTTTTGAATAGCCTTCCCATAACCTATGCCAGTTTGTGTTCCGCATTGATTAGATAAATGTCCAAATCTCCCACAAATATAGCATCTCACATTCATTCTACAATTTTTAGAATTATGACCAAATTTGTTGCATTTTGAACATTGACTGGTGGGTGTACTGGTATTCTGATACTTTCTAGATCTACATTGATTTTCTCTATGACCATACTTGTTATAGTTAAAGCATTTGCCATTAAATTTATAAGCAGTAGGTTGTCTTACCAGTTTGCCATGATCCTGTGTGTTTGCAGTACCGAAGCTTTCACCAGTTTCAAAGCCAAGACCATTAGTGTCACCATTAGGTTTCTGATTCTTCAACAAGTTACCAAGTTCTTTTGATATTTTCTTGAAGTTTTCTTTATGTTGATTTGCAACAGCCAATTCTCCTTCCAAGATACCTTTTTGTCTCATGAGTTCATTTGAGTCATTTTGTGCATGCATTAGATTTGTCTTCAACCTATCATTTTTATAACTAAGTCTTGTGTTTTCATTTGAAGCATCATTTAGTCTTCTAGTCAAGTCTTCTTCATTCTTCTTTCTATCTTCAATTTCTTTACAAAATCTCATAGTCATATCCTGCATCTCATTCTTTGTTGTCATGTTTTCTTGTTTCAACTTATTTATCAGATCACTAAGAGTTTCCTTTTCATCATTCTCATTTTGCATCTTTTCACAAAGTTCTCTTCTCTTGTTTCTTGAAATAGTAAGATTTTCTTGGAGTGCTTGAATAATATCCTGAGCAACCTTTAGATCATCTTCAAGTTTGATATTTTTCAATTTTTCTACATCATAGTCTGAGAGAGCTCCTTCTAGTTGCTTCATCATGTTTGCCATCTATGCTGGTGTCAAGATCTTCCTCAAGCTATTAGACTTCTGAAAATAGAGGACCAAGCTCTAATACCAATTGTTAGGATTCCCACAGATACTGAGAGGGGGGGGTGAATTATTATCTAACGAGTAATAATATTTTCTTAACTTAAAACATGTAGAGCAAATTAGAATTGTGTACTGGTCAACAGAAAGTAATGCAATAAACAGAGATAAAAACAACCACATGAAAAACACACCATAACACAAATTTTTAATGGGGAAACCTAGTGTGGGAAAAACCTCGGTGGGATTTGTGACCCACAATATTCACTTACTTGCCAATAAGAGAATATTACTGCTACAAGAGGGGCTTGCACATGTAGGAAGGCCAAGTGCCTAGAGCTCACTGCTCAATTACAAAATGGGAAGTCTCACTGACTTACAAAATGGATTATATAAATCTAGTGTCTTGTACTTCTTGAAAATAGCATCTACTATGCCAGATCCAGTACCGGTTTATAGCTTTGCTTCTTACATAAACCCTTAGCCTATAACTCACATAATAGGTCTGCCTTCATAATTACATTCCTCAATGCATTACCTATTTGTTCTACAATGATCTCTTATATATATGAGTCATTTTACAATTTTCTAAGTCGGCTTACAATGATTTTACAATAATAAACAAAATAAATTACAACCAAAATTCCTATCGGCTTCTATGTCGGTATGCTTCCTTTCACTGTCGTTGCTGGTGGTCTGTGTGCTGGTGTAGAATCTGACTTTTCTGGTGCTGGTGGATTGCCTTACCGACATCATAGGATTTTAAGGTTGTCATCAATGACAAAACCTTCAATCACCTACAATGTCTCATTGGAGTGTGCATTTGCCAACACTATTGTGGTACTAATTTAAAACCTTTGTGCATAGAAGCTCAAATTAATACTTTCCATGAGAAATATCCTCAAGTATAAACTAGTGATGATAACTTTGTCATAGATTTTACTTGTGTGAAAGTAGAGATGGATAATTTCTTGGACTCTATGTCTACTATTACTCCTATTTCCCATAGAGGTGCAACAGTACAATCAAGGCTATTGTCCCCAGTAATAGCTCCATGCTTACAATGACATCTAAAAATAATCGATGATTATATTTCTGAGATCTCCTACATAGTGGTCAAGGGTGATAAAAAAGATTCGTTAAATGACAATTCTCCTAATCTTGAAAAGTTACTTGGATTTCCCTATGGTTCTTCCATTCTGTTTGTTTACAGAACGAGACTTCTACTTTGTGGGAAGGAGCGTGTTGGCTTGGTATGGTTATAAAATTCTTTCATAGATGTTTTCACGTCTATAACATGAGTCTATTTTTTAAAAATTTTAAATTGGTTGGCTACTAAGCTAGCTAAATTTCTAAAGGATGCAATATTTGTACTTTTCTTGCCAGGATCACATTGGCCCTGCAGTTTTATAGGAATTAGAGAGGTTCCCTGTGCATTGTCTTGGACTTCCATCACTTTTGTCTGACCCAAGTGCACAGACCCCTGAGGAAGCACTAGTACACATTGTGGGAGAAGCAAGTATGACTACTCCCATCTTTTATCTGCCTCAACTTCAACTTTGGTGGGTGACAATATGTATATCATTACATTAATACACTTGATACTTTTAAAGTTCTGTGCATTTGGGATTTCCTATGATATATTTGAAATCATTTTGTTTTTATTGCTAGAGGTTCCTAAAATGACTACATATCTGATTTTGTTTGTTTCACTGAGCTTCATAGGCCCACGGTCATCTAAGAGTTGTTCTACTAGCTATACCAGAATAATTGCCATCAATCCTTCCTTTATTACTTCTTGCAACCTCCTATGTGCCCTCTGATGAATTGGATGGAGAAGCTGCATCCTTGTTTGGTCATCTCTATATGTATGTATCAATGACATCATTGTTTTAGTGCTTGTATTTTCCCTACTTCATTTGTTCAAGATTATGCTTAGGCATTTGAATCCGAATATGTCTTCGGGATGTTTGCAATAGGTTTTAGAGTGATGCATCAATCATTATTTGATTCATTTGTTGAGGATGAAAAATGATTCAGTGTCTTCCATTACCCTATCATGGATGAAGGTGCTCTTGACTATTATTCAATAGTTCAAATTCCAATGGATATCACTACTTTACTGCAACGTGTAGATAACAGGCATTAGTTGACATGCACAACATTCCTGCAAGATGTGGAACTAATTCGAGCCAATGCAAAAGTAAGCATGAATGGGCATGCCTATGATCCTAGCAGCTTTATGGGGTTGAACAAAATTTGGTTTTCCATTCATTCCTAATAATAACTATTATTATTTTTGCATAACATACATATAATGGTGATGATTACAATGGAGCTCGAATTTATAGCAGAGCATATGCACTAAGGGATGTGGTATGGTTAAATGTGCTAATAGAGACATACATTAATTTAAGTTCAAATGTTTTATGTCAAATAGTAAGCATTTATTATTCACTTTTCTAATCCTTGTCTTATGCATAATCAGGTTACTGTCATGCTTTCTCAAATGGATCCTGCACTAGTTGTCTTTTGTTATAAAATTGTTGCTCAGCGTGGGCCAACTCATTTGTCAGAGGATTCGACTACAGATTTTCCTTCAAATCATGTTGCTCAACCAGTTCATATTACAAGAGCAAGTGAATTCTTATGTAACATTCATCCTGATATGAATGTATCTCAAAGTTACGAGGTCTTGAAGTGCTCAAAGCACAATAGTGATCCATTTGTTGAGAACGGATCACAAGTCATGGAGATTGATAATCCTGGGCACAATACTCTAAAAATGTAATGCCTTCATGGTAGTGTGACAAATGAGGCATTTAAAGGTGTGCAACAATGTGAGGCAAATAATAAAGAAGAAATGATGAATCAACCAGAATGTGAATCCTCTTCCAAAGTGCCAATAAGCAATCAGTTAGCAGAACAGATTGAATCAATAGAGCATAATTTTGTGAAATATACTGAAAACATTTGAATTTGGTTCTATGATGTCACAATCAATGACAAATCCAAGGACACTTATCAAAAACATCTTATAGTATCACCCATTCTTAACATTCATGTGTCATACGTACCATTTTAGAGAAATAAATTAAAACACTCTATAATGGTCAATGATGATTTATGTACATATAGTTTTATCATTTGGTTAATTTTCAGAATGGAAATCATGGATTTCATTTAAACACAACATATTAATTTCTCTATACATCTGAAACATTTCTTAGAACTTGTAAATTTCTTAAAATTGATTAATATCTAAATTTTCATATTTGTTGTAAGGCAAATTTCAACTTTGTCAAATAAACATATGCAATCTCACAGTTTTAGGCTATTCAAATTATACATATGAATTCTATTTTTGGTCATCTGTCACAAAATCATAAGCTTTTCAGTTTTTTGAGGTTCTGTGTTTATCTAGTGACTAAAACGTTTTCTTGCAAAAAAGTAGAAAGCATTTTTAACTATTGCTAATTTATATTATAAGGATATGAGATTGAAACATGCTCATCAATGTCAAGCATCCACTAAACCTACTACAACAATTAGATATTGTTTCTAAACACATCAAAATCTTTATGTATATTGAAGATAGCTAACAAGATGAGGTCACACACATGACCTTAGCATGTCATGGCCACACAAAAATAAAGGTGAAGATGAAGGTTAATCTGGTGATATAAGCTTAAACTAGAAGGAATGTGCAAAGCTATTTATAATAAAAATTCATCTCCAAGAGAACTTCAACATTTCTTTTCGTGAATTGAATGGGAATGCTCATGGAGAACGAATTTTGTACAATAACAATAAATATCAAAATAAAACAAATAAAATGATTTACAAGCTCCTTTCAATTATTCTCATATTTAATATAATGTTCTATCTAATAAGTTGTAACATGTTGGCTCTTCAATAAGAAGGTTCATTTTTATCTACATTCCCTCCTCATTTTGTTCTAGGCCATTCAATACGCATAGTTTAAAATAATAACTATTATTTTGTGGGATTAGAAATTTTAGCCTTGAATTAAAATGAAGTGGTTTTTCTTCTATGAAATTGGTTCACATATCTGATCAACTTATTGTTTAGGATGTCATTATTCAAATATATAACTTAAAATATGAAATTCTGATTATTTTGAATAAATCAGATTATTTGTTACAATATGGAATATCTCTTTTCACTTTCTTATTAGTATAATATATTTAAGAGGTGACTAGCTATTATATTATGATCATTAAATATACATTTATGTTGGTCATTCATGTATTTATATTGGGCATGGTTAATTTAAAATGGATTAAAATATTTTACTTTTAAGTAAATATAATCCATAGTATTAAATGGTATAATTATAACTAGATTTGTTGGTATATACACAAATAAAACAAATGTAATAGATTCAAATCCTATCTTAATTACATAACAATTATCCAAAAATTACACTATTTATTTGGATTTCTATATTAAAATTATCATAATGAATAAAACCAAACTTCCTTACCTTGTCCAACAATGAAAAGATATAGGAAGTTATAATATTAAAATATTTATATGAATATTTTAAACTTATTTTGGTGCACCTCAATATAAATAGATTTTAATTGTAATGTATTGGGATGGTATCACATTAATTGTGTGTTTCCTTACTTAATATCTTTTTTTTTTCTTTATGATTTTTTTCTACATGTACATAATATTGGTTTAGGGTATTGAGAATGAAAAATTCATTAGAATCTTCAATTGCAGACCATGTGAGATGTGGAAGTCAAACGATTGTGATACTTTAATGAGCACAGAAAATGTGTTTATCTCCATATGCTTGTATACTTATGTATTTGTCACAATGAAAGATTAATATTTGGGAGTCAATATAATAGAAATTGACATTAGAAACAATGTAGAACAGTAACCATGTGAGATGTAGAAGTCAAAGGATTGTGATAGTTGATGAGCATAAAAAATGTGTTTATCTTGGTATGCTTGCACAATTATGCATTATTTACTTTGAATGATTAATATTTAGGAATCACCTAATTTAATAGAAATTGTTATTTGAAAGTATGTAGAATTATTTTCTTATTAGATTCATGTGATTATCTCATTTTATGTTGTTATGACTTATTTTATATGTGAATGATATTTATCTCAATAGTCTCATTTATATTTAATGATCTATTATTTTAGGGTTATCTTACTTGAGTTCGTAATGATCAATAAGTCATTTTGAATTTGTATCATTTTGGGGGTCTTTGCCTTTCAATAAATAGAAGGATATTTTGTAGTTGATTTATCATGATCAGTTTTAATTTTCTCTTCCTAATTCATGTTAGGAATGTGATTTTCTTTGGTTCATGGGTTGGCATGATATATTTGTTTTGTGGTATTATGAGGATTGTCCTAAAACTTTACAATTTTGAAGTTATTAATAGATATGACTATTTGGAAATAACAACATTGTAATTTGATGTTAAGATTTCTAAATAACCACATCTCTTCAATTTCTTGTGTGAGTCAAAGATTAAAGACCATACTATGACTTATAGATTCACCTTCTATGTAAACCAAGGCCCTTCAATAAACACATTATCTTTCTCAAATTCCAACTAAAAGACTATATATAAAAACCTCATACCAAGAAAATCACCTCCAAATTCACACCAATCCATTTTATCTATATCCATGTACTAGATTATATTCCATTGATACTACATACATACAATTTAGCAATAATATCTTTCTTCCTAGATTAGAGTAAACAAATTCTTCTAAAATACCTATTTTAGTGATCTCATCTAAGGTTTCCACATTAACATTACCAATTGTTTTCCACATTAAATTTTTACCCCCTTTAACTTACCATAAAGATGGCCTCCCTATTTCAATTGTTTTCTCCCTCTCCAACCCATTCCATTGTAAAACTAGTTTTATTCTTTTTTTCTCCATGTACGAGGACAATTAATATAATGTATACAATAATATTATAAAAATATATATAATCTTCTAAATGGGATAATTGTCAAGTAAATAAAATAATCTAAACTTTATATTTATATATATATATAATTTTTAATAAAAAATGACAGTTCTTAAGATTTTAAAGTAAAATATTTTTAAATTAAAATTATATATTAATCATATATATTTAAACATTTTTTATACTCTTAATATTAAAATTAATAATAAGAAGAAGCACCTACCTTCCTATAGATTTATAAAGAAATAAATATTATTAGATTAACAATGAAAATTAATTGAAATCAATAATAGTACGAGGTTGTGCAGGTATTCGGTAATTAATGTAAGAAACTAGCTTCTTTCCTGCCTTTTTCGTGGACTAATATAGAGTGTTAGAGGTTATGTTTTAACAAGAAAAAAGGTCATTTTCTGCAATTGCTTTGTTTTGTATGAGCTATGGATGGAAAAGCGTCAACCTCCCCTTCGACCACAAAATGCAGTGGGGAGTCGCAAAAATAGAAACAAAACAAAGAGAATTCGCAAAAGGGAACCCTGCACAGGAGGCAGAATCTCAACCACAGCCTGTATGGTTTAAAGAAACATAAGGTAAATTGTAAAAACAATCATCTAGTGGATTTATTGCATTAGTGTACTCTCATACATCAAAATAGTGTCTTGTTTGGTGGTGACCTTAAAAAAGTTGATATCTTGTTTGGTGGTGAACTAGTATAGGAGTTGTCCTCCTAATGTTTTGTTTAGATGTTTATGAAGTCATTTGATTGTCTGTAAACTTGAAGTTTGCAAGATATGTAACATTTTTTTAGGTTTACATTGGGTAGAACAATCCCCTGATCTAGGGGCATTCACTGTTATATTCTTAAGTCTTAACATCTTCAGTTGATATCATAGTTAATGTACATTTATTGTAAAGACATGTCAATACTGTTGCTACCAATGCAATGTTTAAAGCCAAATGAAGAAAGAAATCATATAAATTTAAACCAAATTCTTTGTTAGTGGTGGACATTATTACAATTTCTTGGATTACATATCTATAGGTGAATTTTCTCCTAATGTCCCAGGATGGTGTTTCTAGATGAAAGATATTGGTGAGGCAATTCTTATAGAATCAAGGTAATGTGCTCCTTAACATCCAAGGTCAAACTCTGGAAGAATGAAGAAGAATGAAGAAAAAGATCTTTACTATTTGTTCTGAATTGGGTGTAGATTTTAGTTTGGCTAGAATCCAATGCATTCTGGCCTATTACTTATATGTCACTAAGTTGCTGGTTTACTTAGTAGAAGAGTTGAAAAACTTAGACTGGAAAAAAGTTTGAAAAACCAAAATAAACTTCAAGACTTAACAGACCCAAAGAAGTTCAAATTTCAAAAACACACCAAATTTTTTGAACATCAGAATTTAGAGGAATTAATTAATTGAAGACCTTTAGAAGAATAGGGAATAATCAATTTATTTATTTAAGAAGAATAAATAAATTTGTAAAAATATTATTGAAAAACATGCATACTACTGACTTTAAGGAAAATATTGTAGAGCTCAAAAGGTGTTCATTACACATCATGGATAAAAAAGCTACTTCATTGCATATCAAGTTTAAGTTTCAATATAAATAAAAATTACAAATTATAATTTCAATGTTTAGAATGTACAAACTTTATTCTGATTCAAGATTAAGAAAAGCTTTGTGGGTGTACTCAAAATGGATGGTAGTGTTGCATCTTAATGTCAAGGAACAATATCATTGTCCACAAGAGTCTTAAGCGTAGTATCATGATGTGAATGAAACGAATGCCCCATTGATGGCTTGCCTTTTTTTTGTAAATGTTGCATCATAATTTCAATGTTCAAAATATATAAATTTGTTTTGACTAAACTAGATCATTCAACAACAATGTAGGAAAGATCAAAGATCAAATGATCAAGAAGATATGAAGAAAAAAACGTAAGGTCAGAACCAAGAGCATAATTTTTTTTTGTTATAGCAACATTTAGATCAAAGATAAGTCTATGAATATGATAGAATTATAGGCATATATATGCTACAATAATGTTGGTAGCACTTAATGATCTTTGCAAGTTATATACATGTTTCCATTTATAATATATGATAAGATATTTGTTTAATAATCTATTTGGAATTTAGAGATATGGATTGCAAAAAGGGAATGTCGATCAGCCTTTCGAGTTCATGAGAGGTGAAGATGGTTTTCAGCGGTTCCCTCAACAAGTTGTAGTTCATTGAAGTCAATGCATTACAGCAGTTGTCTAATATGTGCTTTATATTTTCTGTTACCAGTCTTAGATTCTATGCTCAGCAACTTAGTCAAGTTTAGTACTAAAGCTCTATCATTTGCTTATGTAAGTTTTAAACTGACTCTAATTTCTTCTTAGCTTCAGTATGCTAGTGTTCTTCAGCATTTTGCTTAGCATTGATGAAAATGTATGCTGATTTAAATAATAAATAATTTTTATTTTGAAAAATGTCTTCCCTTCTCATTGATCTGTGCTTTTTGAGTCATGGATACTTGAGAATTTTGTTTATTACAATACATCCATCACTCTATGCTTTGTTATGTAGATCATTGTGGAATTCTCATTTTTCTTGTAAAAGCCTCTATATTATTTTGATTTCTTTTCTTAGGTGCACAAAACTGTTGGTTCTTTGAATTAGACACATAATATGAACGGGCATGTAACTGATAGAGTTCTCAGCTGCTCTTGTCAAATATGTAGGCATCTTTCATGATTAAATTTGTATGCTAAAGTTGCTTATACTGGCAATCACATACGTCAACTCCACATCGTTCTACAAGAAAGAGGACAAATTATGTCAATTTAGAGGATTATAAAATAGATAACATACACATAGAGGATGCTAATCTAATGGTAGGATTTTCTCCAATCTCCATTGTTTTTTGTTTTTTGTGAAGATATAACTTCTCTTGCCCAATAATTTGTTGCATAATATTATAGGTTTGGGTATCAATGGCTGCAGAGATAAACATATCACCCAACTACTATTAAAGTTGAGAATGACCCTAGTTAGGATGAGCAGTCCAGTCCAATGCAAGAGAAGAGGGCAAGAGATATTGTATCTTTGCCACGGCGAAAAGGAATTTTGCCTCGAAATTCAACCATCCAACATTCTTCTCAAGATTCTGAAGACTAGGAATGCTTAGAGGAGGATGATCATAGAAATGAAGGGGAGGCTAGGGATGGAGGAGAGGAAGATGAAGAAGATGAAGTTACTGAAAAGGGTGAGGAGGGTAAAGAACAAGAAGGAAGGAGATGGTATGCTATTTGAAATCGAACTGAGGCAAGGAAGTTTTCTCCTGAAAAAGAAGAAATGCAACGACTATAGTCTGCACCACGTAAAGTAATGTATAAAGGAATGGGAATAAAAAATGCACATGACGCGAGACAAGTTGTCTCAAGGGAAGAAAAAAATCTTCATGTACAAAGAATTGATGATGGAAAAATGTCTTGTTGGTTCATTATCACATATGCATGTGGGAAATAGAAACTTTGGTCAGCAATGGGTTTGTGGCAGAATTGACATGCATAACGCAACTGCTTGGGGTTTGAAAGTTGCATCATCTGGATGGGGACACCAAGGTGATATGTTTAGTTATGGACGTATAGATGCACAACCTACTGATCCTAGTTCAAAAGGTGGAGCTAACATTCAAACCTTACAGGTTGATGAAACAGTGAGTTTTGATGATATTGGAGGGCTTTCTGACCACATTGCTGCATTGAAAGAAATGTCTTTTTACCCTCTTCTCTATCCTGATTTCTTTGGAAATTATCACATCTCTCCTCCAAGGGGATTCTTATTGGGTGGTCCTCCAAGAACTGGAAAAATGTTGATTGCAAGGACTTTAGCATGTGCAGCTTCCAAGGTAGGACAGAAAGTAAACTTTTACATGCGAAAGGGAGTTGATGTGCTCAGCAAGTGGGTTGGGAAGTAGAGCGACAACTAAAATTACTTTCTGAATAAGCGCAAAGGAAACAACCATCCATAATATTTGTTGTTGAAATAGATTGTCTTGCCCAAGTGAGGTCTAGTAAACAAGACCAAATTCATAATTCTATTGTATCTATGATTCTTGCTCTAATGGATGGTCTAGACTCTAAAGGTCAAGTAGTGCTTATTATAGTGACAAACATGATTGATGCAATTGATGGAGCTCTTCACCGTCCTGGTCAGTTTGATCATGAATTTGTATTTTCCTTACCTGAGTGTAAAGCATGAGCTGAGATATTAAAGATCCAATAAAGTGAAAGAAACCTTTATCAGAGGAATTAAGAATGGAATTAGCAGTAGCTTGTGTGGGGTATTGTGGTGCTGATTTAAAAGCTTTGTGCATAGAAGCTTCAATTAATGCTTTCCATGAGAAATATCCTCAAGTATACACTAGTGGTGATAACTTTGTCATAGATTTTGATTCTCTGAAAGTAGAGAAGCATGATTTCTTGGAAGCTATGTGCAATAGTATAGTCAAGGCCATTGTGCCTAGTAATAGCTCCATACTTATAAGGACATCTAAAAATAATCAGTGATTATATTTTTGAGATCTTCTAGGTAGTGGCCAAGGGTGATTAAAAAGATTCAATGAATGACAGTTCTCGCAATCTTGCCAAGTTACTTGCATTTCCCTATGGTTCTCCCATTCCATTTGTTTATAGACCCAGACTTCTACTTTGTGGGAAGGAGGGTTTTGTCTTGGTATAGTTAGAAAATGCTTTCATAGATGTTTACATGTCAATAACATGAGTCTATTTTTTACAACTTTTGAATTAGTTGGCTTGTAAGCTAGCTAAATTTTTTAAGGATGCTATATTTGTACTTTTCTTGCCAAGATCATATTGGCCCTGCAGTTTTACAGAAATTAGAGAGGTTCCATGTACATTAACTTGGACTTCCATCACTTTTGTCTGACCCAAGTGCACGAAACCCTTAGGAAGCACTAGTACACATTATGGGAGAAGCAAGTATGACTACTCCTATCTTGTATTTGCCTCAACTTCAACTTTGGTGGGGGATGGTGTGTATATCATTACATTAATATACTTGATACTTTTAAAGTTCTATGCTTTTGGGATTTCCTGTGATATATTTGAAATCATTTTCTTTTTATTGCTAGAGCTTCCTAAAATGAGTAAATATCTGATTTTGTCTGTTTCACTGAGCTTCATTGGCCCACGATCATTTAAGAGTTGTTCTACTAGCTATACTGGAATAATTGTCATCAAACCTTAATTTATTACATCTTGCAACCTCCACTTTTCCCTCTAATGAATTGGATGGAGAAGCTACATCCTTGTTTGGTCATCGCTATATGTATGTATCAACGACATCATTGTTTTAGTTTTTGTATTTTCATTGCTTAGTTTCTTCAAGATTATTCTTAGGCATGTGAATCCCTTGTGTATAGTATTGTGTACCAAGTACCTTGTTAGCTTCTGACTCTATATAAATTGAAATTTTCATTGAATTGAGTTTACATGAATTCAATGGTGTTTCGTAACCTTGAATGCATTATAAATTTTATTTATGTTCAGTATAATACAAGGTAAAATCCCAAGACACCAATGGAATTTACCCTCTAATCAATCCAATAGATCCCAATTTTTCTAGCAGATTAAGTCACAGACTCGTATAGTATTAAACTTGGGTGCCAATGATTAATAAGAGCTGACCTAAATGGATTACAGTCTTTTGCTTTATGTGCAGTTACCAAGTAGAAAAACCAAGTTCTGATGACAGGTGTAGATTCATCTCTCAACTGGTTGACGTTGTTCTTATTATCCCTGATCAAAGAGTGTTAATTCCTCCTAAAAAATAATGTTTCTAATCCTGAACTACAAAAGGTACCAAAAGTAGCAAGAGGACCAAGTGAAACTGAGCAATGTTCCAAGGCAGAAGCAGAGGAGCATGTTATTCGACGACTCCGAATATGTCTTTGGGATGTCTGTAGCAGGTTTTATAGTGATGCATCAATCATTATTTGATTCATTTGTTGAGGATGTATTTACCAAGTGAAAATTAATTTTGAGTACTTATATGTACCCACATCTAATGTCTAGACTTCTATATGAAAAACGGTTCAGTGTCTTCCATTACTCTGTCATGAATGAAGGTGCTCCTGACTATATTCAATAGTTCAAAATCAAATGGATATCACTACTTTACTATAGCGTGTAGATAGCAAGCGTTACTTGACATGCTCAACATTCTTGCAAGATGTGGAACTAATTTGAGCCAATGCAAAAGTAAGCATGAATGGGCATGCCTATGATCCTAGCAGCTTTATGGGGTTGAACAAAAATTTGTTTTCCATTCAATCCTAATAATAACTATCATTAGTTTTGCATAATATGCATATAATGGTGGTGATTACAATAGAGCTCGAATTTACAACAGAGCATATGCACTGAGTGATGCGGTATGGTTAAATGTGCAAATAGAGACATACAGTTATTTAAGTTCAAATTTTTTATGTCAGATAGTAAGAATTTAGTGTTCACTTTGCTAATCCTTGTCTTACGCATAATCAGGTTGTTGGCATGCTTTCTCAAATGGATCCTGCACTAGTTGCCTTTTGTTATAAAATTGCTTCTTAGGGTGGTCCAACTTGTTTGTCAGAGGATTCAACTACAAATTTTCCTTCAAATCCTATTGCTCAACCAGTTCATATTACAAGAGCAAGTGAATTCTTACACAATGTTCAGCCTGATATAAATGTATCTCAAAGGTACAAGGTCTTGAAGCACTCAAAGCATAATAGTGATCCTAATCAAGGTGGAATTATGCCTTGCACCATGTCACTTGTAATCCTTTTTTTATTTTTGATATTCAAAATTAGAAGAACAATTCTATTGAAATTCTTAGAAATTTTTATTTTCTTCAAGTGAATTTGTGGTTGGGAACTCTGATCCATTTGTTGAGGATAGATCACAAGTCACAAAGATTGATAATACTGGGCACAATACTCTAAAAAATTAATGCCCTCATGGTAGTTTGACAAATGAGGCATTTAAAGGTGTGCAACAATGTGAGGCAAATAATCAAGAAGAAATAATGAATCAACTGGAATGCAAATAAGAAATCACTTGGTAGAACAGATAGAACCAATAGAACATAATTTTGTGAAATCTACTGAAAACATTTGAATTTCATCCCATGATGTCACAATCAGTAACAAATCCAAGGGCACTTATCAAAAAAATCTTATAGTATCACCCATTCTTAGCATTCAAGTGTCATACGTAACATTTTAGAGAACTAAATTGAAGCACTCTATAATGGTTAATGCTGGATTATGTACATATATATTTATTATCTGCTTATATAGCTATCTCTCATTTCACACCAACATCAAAGAGATTAAATGTTTCCATAGAGTACATTTTTTTATATAAGTTTTTATTTCTTTGGGTAGCCTATATTTTTCATAATGGAAATCATGGATTTCATTTAAACACATCTTGATTTCTGTATACATCTGAAACATTTCTTAGAGCTTGTAAATTTCTTAAAATTGATTAATATCTAAATTTTCATATTTGTTGTAAGGAAGCCTTCAATATGTATTACAGAGTAATCCATGTACAAACAAGTTTTGTAAATTTCAACTTTGACAGATAAACATATTCAAGCTCACAATTTCAGGTTATTGAAATTATACATATGAATTTCATTTCTGATCATCTGTCACAAACTCATAAGCTTTTCAGTTTTTGGAGGTAATGTGTTTATCTAGTGACTAAAAATTTTTCTTGCAGAAAAGCAGAAAGCATTTTTAACTATTGCTAATTTATATTTTAAGGATATGAGATTGAAACATGCTCACCAATGTGAAGCATCCATAGAACCTGCTACAACAATCAGATATTGTTTCTAAACACATAAAAATATTTATGTATGTTGAAGATAGATAACATGACTAGGTCACATGCATGACCTTAGCATGTCATGGCCACACAAAAATAAAGGTGAAGATGAAGGTTAATCTGATGATATGAACTTAAACTATAAGGAATGTGCAAAACTATTTATAATAAAAATTCATCTGCAAGAGAACTTCATCATTTGTTTTCGTGAATTGAATGGGAATGCTCATGGCGAATGAATTTTGTACAATAACAATAAATATCAAAATAAAACAAATAAAATAATTTACAAGCTCCTTTCAATTATTCTCATATTTAATATAATGTTCTATCTAATAAGTTGTAACATGTTGGCTCTTCAATAAGAAGGTTCATTTTTATCTACATTCCCTCCTCATTTTGTTCTAGGCCATTCAATACACACAATTTAAAATAATAACTATTATTTTGTGCAATTAGAAATTTTAGCCTTGAATTAAAATGAAGTGGTTTTTCTTCTATGAAATTGGTTCACATATCTGATCGACTTATTGTTTAGGATGTCATTATTCAAATATATAACTTAAAATATGAAATTCTGATTATTTTGAATAAATCAGATTATTTGTTACAATATGGAATATCTCTTTTCACTTTCTTATTAGTATAATATATTTAAGACGCGACCAGCTCTTACATTTATGATCATTAAATATATATTTATGTTGGTCATTCATGTATTTATATTAGGCATGGTTAATTTAAAATGGATTAAAATATTTTACTTTTAAGTAAAAATAATCCATAGTATTTGTGGACACCTAAAATTGCCCTCTCTAATTAAATAAATATCTTTATTGATTTAATTACTTTACCCTAATTCTTCTATTAATTAAATAAATCTTTATTTATTTAATTAATTCATTTATCCTTTTCTAGCCTTATTTCTCATTTAATTAAATATCTTTATTTATTTAGATTGTCCTTTATCCTAAACTAAATAAATATCTTATTTATGTAATTGATCCCACTTCCTCCATTAATTAAATAAATCTTTATTCCAACACTACGTACCCTCTCATTATTTTTTTATTTCATCTACCTACCCCCTAATCTTAGCCAACCATTTATCTTTTACACCTCTCAATCTAATCCCTTGATTTCTTATAGTGTCTTTTATATAAGGAGATGCTTCCTTCATTATCAAACCCGACTCGACTAGTCTAGCGTTCAAACTTTCATATGCGATCAAGCCTACTTGCAACCACATTTCCATTCTTTGTTGAGCCCTTGTGCACACATAAAATGTGAGAGAAAATATATCAAGCAAGATCAATGGGGATATGAAGAATGGAGATACAAACCCTATTGGACATGTGATGGTATAATCTTTGTGATTTCATTTGATTTGCATTGTCTTAGGTAATCTTCATATGTTAAGGTGGATCTTTGTTGTTGTTAGGCTGGGGTTTTGTGGTTGAGTCTATTTAGTCTTTCAATATTGTTGTTTCCATTTTCACCATATACATTTTGGCATGCCCGGTGGGACCGTTATCCATTTTGCATTTAACATATTTTTTTGCAGATTTTGTGTTTTTAAAGTTGCAGATCTAACATTTCCAACAATATCTAGACATTTTCGCATTTGCGCATTTTGAAATTGCGTTTCTGAATTTCTATTGTGTTTGTGATATCTAAACTCGCATCTGTGTCTTCGACACTAGTTTTATTTTCTTTTGATGGTTGCAAGTCACGTTTGTGTTCCAAAATTGCATCTGTGAAGCCTTCAGACATGTTTGTGTTTGGTAATCGCGTCTATGTCCCAAAGAGGCATCTGTGTCAGATCTAGGCATGTATGCATTTTTCTGTAGTGTTTGTGATAGGTGAAATCGTGTCTATGTTTCAGCTTTTGCATTTTGGTTTGTTATCCAGTTTTGGGGTTTTTATTTCATCATTCAGATTTTAGATCTGGTTTATATTGAGCTAACATATTCTGATCTAGATAACAAAATTGGTGTAGCTTGTCTTGAAAGAAAACCATTTTGTCGAAGACCCCTATTTCACAGTCTTTTGGATCTAAATTTTACCTAACTTGTGTGCTTGCACAGAGGGGTGATCATTTGAAACAATCCAAACTACTAACAAATCTTTGTTGCAAGACCTTGATAAGGATTTTTCTTATGATCTTTATTGTGTTCCTTGTTCTCATAGATCATCGAACACTTCAATTGGTGCACTAAAATTGAACCAGTGTCTTTTGTGTCTTGGGCAATAGGCTCTTTTTGTTTCATTTTTCAAGGGCCCATCTCCCCGTGTGGTCATTAGGACTACTAGTGAGGAGAGAACGACCCAAGCGGTAGCGAGGAAAAGCCATCCTCTTCTGAACCACTATAAACAACTCTATCCATGGTGAAAGCCATGGGTAACATGTGCAGATTAGTTCATACCGACACTATGTCTCCCCACAAATCCGTTTGATCAAATTTATTTGATGAGTTGTAGGGCTTAACCCCTATTGGCTGGGAGCCTTATGTATTTATAGAGCTGAAAGTGTCACATGTATGGCCACACCAGCGGATGCCCTTACTAGCACCTATTTATTTTAGAAATCCAAAATCCTTCTAGTTGTTGGGTGAGGAGGTCGGACCTCTAGAGTGATCGACACACATATGGTTCTTAGTAGAGATACAAAGTTTGTCAAGGGGAGTTTTCATGGGGAGTGATGCTTGGCTGCCCCAAAGAAGTGAGTGCTAAGGGTGGAGCCAGTGGGGTCAAGCATATAAGTATCCACTTTGAATAGTGTAGCCTCTGGGGAAACCCCATGCGGGATCAACAACTATTGTCCTGGCCAACCATAGGAATTGTGCTTGTCTTATTTTGAACTATCAAACATTCAAGACCGAACATCAAAACATTGTGTCTTTTGTGTCTTCAAGTGTATGCAAAACATTTTTACATCAAACAACACACTTTTCTTTCGGTCATTTTGAGTCTAAACGCTTGTAAAGATTGAGTCTTCATCAACATTGTGTCCTCTTGTCATGAAAAACAATCCAAAATTCAGATTGGGTCACAACAAAACAACTTCATGAATTGGAAAAATTGCACTCAGGTTTTCTGAAACGCGTCCGTGTCTAAAAAAATCATGTCTGTGTCATATAAACGCGTCACTGAAGGGCAAAAACGCGTCTATGTTCTCTTGAGCAACATTGCATTTACAAAATCTCATAAATTCATCTATGTCTGATAGAACCACGTCTGTGTCATTTAAGTGTGTCTATGAAATATACAGGCACATTTGGGTTCAGAATTGGAAAACTTTATAGCCCAGCAAACAAGAACAATCAGTTTCTGACTTATTGAGCTTCCTAGGTTATCCAATGCTAAGGACCAACCACCAAAGCAATTGGATATCCAAAGGCATGCTCAAAATTTGGACACAAGGAAACACCGCAACAAATTTGGGGGCAACACATGAGAACAAACTCATGACACACCTATAGAGTATGGTATACATGGACAAAGCAGATATTACATTACTCACCATGACTCTTTGCCAAGTGGTCCCTATACACAGCATCATTATAGACCTCCTCCATATTAACATGTGTATGATCAATACCATCCATATATGCAACATGCTCCTTGACCTGGTGGTTCAGCTATGGGGTATGGTCCAAGAAGTTGATCTCCACTTAAGAACAATTTGGAGCAGCAAATTAAGGGCTTACAAAAGAAAATGGAGGACATAAATATACCAACGCCAAGTTACACAATAAGAGACATATGTCCCTATCCATTTGACAAGAGCATTCCAATGCCTCCATTTCCTAAACATTTCGTGACGCCTAAGTTCGATAAGTACAAAGGAAAAGGAGATCCTAAGGCACATATAAGACAGTTTTTCACAGCTTGCATTGAGGTAGTAGCAAAAGAGACATATTTGACGAGATTATTCCCACAGAGCTTAGGTGATCAAGCTATGGAATGGTTCTCCCAACTCCCACCTAGAATTAAGTCATGGAGTAACTTAGCTGAGGCATTTATCCAACATTTCCCATACAGCATATAGATAGACATATTAGTCACTACTTTGTGTAACACCAAACAAAAGGATGGAGAATCTTTTTCATCATTTTTGCCAAGATGGAGGAATCTAGCTAGCAGATGCTCTTGTGAAATTCCACAAAAACAAATGGTAGAGATGTTCACCTAGAATGTCAACAAAGACATTGGTTATGACTTAAGAAAATCTTGTTTGTCCACTTTCAAGGACGTCATTGAAAAAGGCTTAGCAATAGAGAGGGTCCTAATTGAACAAGGAGTCATCAAAATATTCAAACAAAACAAAGAGGACTATAAAATGAAAAGACAAGCCAAGATTTTGGAATAAAAACAAGAACACAATCAATGATGGTGTTGTGGATGCCAATACAGTGCGACCTAAAATCATTTTTTCCAGATCAAGCTCTACAAACAATCAGGTGAATACTCAAACAACTTCAAAGTCATGAAGGAAGTACACCCCACTGGGAGAACCACTAGAATCAGATTTCAAGAAGCTAGTGGCAAACAAAATAATAACAATTACATATTTGCCTCCATATGAGCCAAATGTCAAACCAAATTAGTGGAATAATGATGAATATTGTGAATTTCATAAAAGCAAAGGTCATAAAATAGGAAATTGTCATCGATTGAAGAACATCATACAAGATCTTATTGATAGAGGTGAAATTGAGATTGAAGGACACTCATCCAATCAAGAACATGAAATGTTTAAAGAACCATTTCCAAAACATGACAAGGGAAAAGATAAAGCCACAGATGACCAAACCAACTATACCAGAGCATCTTATAACTACGATTCAACTATCAATCACATTTTGATGGATAATTATGTCTCTACCATTATCATCAAGGACAAAATGCCTGAGAATTCTACCCAAAGACCCAAAATTGTCCTAAAAGTAATTGGATCTTCTTCCGAACCTACCTTTGAATGTAATGTTACAACTTGTCAAGGTAAATTCACCTTGCAAGGTGCTCCAGCTAAAACCACCACTTCCTCATAATCCAAGCCCAAGTATGACCTTGTAGAATAGTTAGGGAAGACACCAGCGCTTATCTCCATCCTCGAGCTCTTGCGCATATCCCCTACACATAAAGCCATTCTTGACAAAAACTTGAGACATACTTTTGTTCCTACTCATCTGATCGTAGACCGGTTTCAAGCCATGGTGGAATACCTTTTTGTTCCACACTCCCTTACATCTATAGAAGCTGATGATGCCTCTGTGAGCCAACCACATAATGCATCTTTACACATCGAAGCCTTCCTACACAAACATTGAATAAAGTGACTCCTGATAGATGGAGGAGCAGGTCTAAACATAAGTACTTTGAACACAATAATACCATGGGGATATTCTGATAAAGCCGTGAATGCTACAAACAAAATTACAATCAAGGCATATGATGATGAAGAGCGTTAATCCAAAGGCATAGTCACCTTACCTCTCAGAGTTGGGCCAGTTACAAAGGATGTCGTTTGTCAAGTCCTAGACTTGGATCTCACATACAACATATTGCTAGGACATCCTTGGATTCATGAAATGAGGGCAGTCCCATCTACATACCACCAAAGCATTAAGTTTCCTCACAATGGAGTTGAAATAACAGTTAATGTTGATCCTAATCCATTTATATACTGCAATAACTTGAGACCAAAAATTGAGATGATTATTCAAAGTAATAGGGAAGTTGTCCCTTCTTCTACAAACATTGATCCTGAATCATTAAAACCTTTGACATCAAAACAAGGTGAGCTTAAAGAGAAATATCAAGACAAGGGCATGGGTGAATACACTTTGAATCAAACCATTTGCTTACAACAAGTTATGAGTTCGCCCAAAGAATATGGATGACCACATCCTTCTAGATGGGTATCTATCATTACACCCAAATGGGATCCTACTATCTTCCAAAGATGGGGTGAAATGGAAGAAGAAGACTTATACAAAATGCTTTACAAATACCTTGAAAATGATACACAAGATCACATCAGCATACCATGTGAAAAATATGGCAAAGGATTCAAGATCCTACAAAAATTTGGGTATGATGGTAAAAGTCCTCTTGGATTAAGAAAGGAAGGTATCATTCAACCTTTGCAACTAGAATTGACATTCAAAAAGGAACGCTCGAAAGGACTTGGTTTCATGTCTTCCAAGGTAAATACTCAAAATACAGAAGCAACATTACAAATCAAAGCTACCAAAAATCAACAAGAGAACCACTATTCCATAGACTCCAATGAATGGGAATGGGGTTCAGACAAATCCTCCAGTGACTATGAACTCACTGAGACATTCACAGAACCAGGTGAACCCACAGAAAAAGAGGAATTTTATAGAAAATTCAAAGTTGGTCAAGAAACAACCCCTGAGGATCCCATACAGTGCTTGCCTCTAGGTTCTAGGTCGAAATCACAAAGAATGAGGACACCCGTCCCAAAATGCGCTACTAGTGATGACAATTTGGATTCATTCACAATTCAAATGTCCAACCTACCCCTTTTTATACACATTTATTCACCAATATGGGTTAAAACCATATTATACCCATATCTCCCATTACAAGTAAAAATCAAAATATCTCCCTATTATAATTTCAATTATCTTTTATGGGAGGTTATTCCATTTTTTAGGGATCAAATAATAAGGGAGATAAAATAAAAAAAGATCTTAGGGGCTTATATTTAGGAAACTAATCCCCTTTTATTCTCTCCATCATCCATAAGATAGCATGGTCTTTTATTTTAAAAGAGAGATCTCATTAAATAAGGGAGGTCCCATGTTGAAAAGGGACACTTCTTTTCTTAATGTATTTTATTTTTGTTTTATATATTTTGTTATTTGATTTTTTTATTTTTTTATATAAAACAATAAAATGATTCATTTTCCCAATAATGACTTGCCACATGGAGAGGTCAGATGATGCTGAGTGTCAAGGGCTGATTGATCGTTGTGTTGATTGGATGATGACTGGGTGTTGATGACAAGATGATGTGTCAAATCAAGATGGAGCCAAGTGTTAACTTCTAATTCTCTATTCAAAGAAACGTGTCATGGTGTTGACTATGTATACCACATCATCATGTTGACCTGCCACATCATCATTTTGACAAAGTTTGACCAAATGTTGAACAAACTTTGACTTTAAATAACTTCCACATCCGAACTCCATGTTTGATGAAACGAGTTGTGTTGGAAAGCTCTCGTCGAGCTATTCAAAATGATGCCAAATTTGATGACTTTTGGCAACTTTGATTTTTGACCCTTTTTTTTATGGCCTTAGGTACTCAGTTTGACCCAAACTTTGCCTAAGCACCATTTCCACATACAAACTCTATTTCATGAGAAATGAGTTGTGTTGGAGTCAATATTCCAAAATCTTTATACTAGAGAAAAAATCTGGAGCATTGGAGGAACATGAAAATTCATTGAAAATGATCCCCCAGATCACACCTCCCCACTGAAGGACTTTTGGACCTCCAAAAGTTATATCTATACTGACATGGAGTTAGGACACGACCTCCCCACTTTCCTTGTGTCATCTCTGCATCTTTGTACCTGACTCACAATCAAGATTAAGACTAAAAAAATATTGTTGATGATAGACATCATGAGATCACTCCCATGTGCCTCTACATCAACTGTTGTAGCCACTAGCCAATAACCACTGCCTAGTATCAAACTAAGAAACAATGCAGATCCAAAAGTGAACAATGCAACAACAAAATGGTCTTTCACCACATGAACATTTTTAACGAAAGGATCTCAATTATCCTTGCTTTCATTTTCTATCTCCACAAGCTATCTTGTTGGCATATCCTACAACATTTGTTCATCAGTAGCCTTGACCACCTCTGTATCCTACCTTGAAACACCTGACAGACATGAGAGTCAAATCCTTACTCGCATTAATCATCCTCTTTAGTTGTCATGTATTCGCAAAAGAACAATCAGTCTTAAATCTGTGAGAATGCACAATATATTGCAAGCCCTCTTTACATAGATGATAATGATTCTTCTCTCAATAGAAAATATCCTTTTGATCAAATAGATAAGGGCTTCTGAGCACTATTCCATAGATATCTAATGGAACCACATCGAATTGTACCTCATCCACAAACTTGCTTGTGATCACGAATTGTAAGGTGCATTGCCTTGTTATTTGCAACTTACCATTCTCACAAATCCAACCTAGTGGATAGGGTCTCTTATGTGGTGTGGTTTTCAATGCTTTTTTTTTTACTTTCAAAAATCAAGTTAACTTGAGAACCACTATCTATGAGTGCATCAATTTTCACATTCTTAGTGATAACCCTTACATGAAAAAGTTCATTTCTATTTGGATCTTCAGGAACACTATCAACTCGAGAAGTAGAAGCACAACTATTAGAAGAAACACAAGCAATGGGAGCTTTACCTTTCAAACCCATCACAAAAATCTTAGATTCGTCCTCAGAATCTGAACCAAGATTGATGGCAACATTTGTGGTCTTCTCCTTGCCTTTCTTTTTTTGATCCTTTTTCTGAGCCCACGTCAGTCTCAATTTAGGCTGTAACTGCCAACGGTGTTCTTCGTCATGCCCGTTCCTGTCACAATGTGAGAATGTCAAAGTTAGTTGATCATCCCTTTTTTGGTAGTAGTTGTCTTCTTTGCTTTAGATGACTTGACAATTTTGGATGACTTCTGTATATAGCTACCATCACCAAACTTGTTATCAAAAGAACCCTTTCCTTCTGCCTCTAATTGTGTGGCTTGGACACAAACTTCGTCCAAGTTACTAGGACTCAAGACCAAAATTGAATGTCTAAGATATGAGTGCAAACCACCTATGTACTTTAACAAAGTATCCTATGTATACAAAGGGACATCCAATGCAATAGCCCTCTTACTGAACTCATGGGTGTACTCTTGGATAGATTGCCCTTTCCCTTGCCTAAAAATTTTCTAGCTCATCATTAACTATTGCATATGACCCAAGGGGTAGAATTGCTTCCTAAGAGCACCAACAAATTCTGACCAAGTCAAACTAACTCTACCATGTTGTGAGATTTCAAACCGAGTTCTACTCTCCCACAAGGTGAGAGCGATACCTCCCAACCGAAGCATAGCCAACTAGATTCTAGAGGCATCATCAAGAAGACCTTGACCTCTACAATAAAAATCTACTTGCCGAACCCAATCATATAACTTCTCAGCATCTAATTCCCCACAATATTTAGGTAGTTCAAATTTAACAACAAACTTAATTTTAGGCTTATACACACCCTTAAAAGGATTTCCAGAAGAATGAGAAGAAGAAGGGGAAGAAGGAGGAGAAGGAGATGAAGGAGGATCTTCACCACCAGGTGGTCATTTATCCTTCTTATCTTCATGATCTTCCTACTTCGATGAACCTTCTTCACGTACCTTTTGCTCTTTGTACTCGTTGAACAAGAAATCCACCTTCGTGGTCAGAGCCATGAAAGCTCTTCGAAATTCCTTCTCATTGATCTCCTCAGGTACCTCCATTTCAGACACAGACTTCTTTGGAAATGTCCTTCTTTTCCCGAATTCAAGATTGTAGGCTTCAATCTCACCTTAGCCTTACAGGAGCTTGGATCTTGTCAGCATTCAGAATCTGCAATACTAGTCAAACTAGCTCTAATACCACTTGATCTAATGTTAGGATCTATGACTGATTGCATAAAAATGCTAACATTACAATGCTTAACAAATTGAAATTACGATGTATATAAATGTTTAATTACAAATAAATTGAAGTGATGAAATAGAAAAATTAGAGAGGAAGAGACAAGAGATGCAAACAACAAGATTTGATTATGAAGTTCACCACAAGGTGACTATGTCTCCGGGTTTGCCGAACTGGGTGAGACCGATCCAATTATGCTCCAAAAATGAGTTTACAAAGAGTTACAAAGTCACTCCTATCCGCACAGTGCCACTTTTCAAAGTGTAGGAGTCAAATACCAAAATTCACAATAGCTTCCTCTCGCTTCACCACTTGCAAATTAAAAAAAAACTTAGAAAACAATTAGCCAAAATTTCTTCTCCGATCTCTTGACTAATTTCTTAAATTCACTTACAAAAATTATGGATCAAATAATAAGGGAGATAACACAAAAAAAGATTTAAGGGGCTTATATTTAGGAAACCAATCCCCTTTTATTCTCTCCATCATCCATAAGATAGCATGGTCTTTTATTTTAAAAGTGAGATCCCATTAAATAAGGGAGGTCCCATGTTGAAAAGGGACACTTCTTTTCTTAATGTATTTTATTTTTGTTTTATATATTTTGTTATTTGATTTATTTACTTTTTTATAGAAAACAATAAAATGATTCCTTTTCCCAATAATGACTTGCCACATGGAGAGGTGAGATGTTGCTGAGTGTTAAGGGTTGATTGGTCACTGTGTTGATTGGATGATGATTGGGTGTTGACGACACGATGATGTGTCAAATCAAGATGGAGCCAAGTGTCAACTTCTAATTCTCTATTCAAAGAAACATGTCATGGTGCTGACTATGTATACCATGTCATCATGTTGACCTACCACATCATCATTTTGATAAAGTTTGACCAAATGTTGACCAAACTTTGACTTTGAATAACTTCCACATCTGAACTCCTTTTTGATGAAACGAGTTGTGTTGGAAAGCTCTCGTCGAGCTCTTCAAAATGATGCCAAATTGGATGACTTTTGGTAACTTTGATTTTTGACCTTTTTTTTTATGGCCTTAGGTACTCAGTTTGACCCAAACTTTGACTAAGCACCATTTCCACATACAAACTCTATTTCATGCAAAATGAGTTGTGTTGGAGTCAGTATTCCAAAATATTTATACTAGACCAAAAATCTAGAGCATTAGAGGAACATGAAAATTCATTGAAAATGATCCCCTAGATCAGACCATGAAGGACCTGTACTGTTTGACACATTCCAAAATGATGAAGCCTTTATTGAATATCTAGGCATACGATAAGATCTTCCCCCTGTGGACCATAAGGCAGGATACACTATAGAGCTCAACAACATGGCATATTTTGGTGAGGGTGTTGGGCCTTCCAATCGCAAAAATATAAAAATAAAAAAAAACCAAGGGTCTTAAGGTGAAAACCACATTGTGGCATTGTTTGACCCCAAAAAATTAAAAAGAAAGGACGTATCCGAGCGTGAAAACATCTCTGAGACACCCGAGGATGGAAGGCTTGACATTTTCCCGACATCATATGAAGAAAAACCATCTATGTTAGTAGAGGAGACCATCAAAACAAGCATTGGCACAAAAGAAATTCCACGTAACATATTTCTGGCTCAATTTCTGCTAGAGACAGAAAGATCAAAGTTCATAAGTTTCTTCATAGAGAGACAAATCAATTTTGCATGGTCATACGCTAATATGCCTGGATTGGATCCAGATTTAGTAACACATCATTTGACAGTCAAACTAGGGGCAAAACTAGTGAAACATAAATTAAGAAAGATGCATCCACAAGTGGCATTATCAGTCAATGTGGAGCTTGAAAAATTATTAGATGTCAGATTCATACACCCAATTGATTACCTTGAATGGATCTCCAACTTAGTGCCTGTCAGCAAAATAGACTGTAGCATCAGAATATGAACAAATTTCAGAGACATCAACAAAGCTTGTCCTAAGTATGATTTTCCATTGCCAAATATTGACCTAATTGTAGATCTCATAGCAAGGCATGCGATTTTATCTTTGATGGATGGATTCTCTGGCTATAATCAAATAAAAATAGCATCCAAGGATCAGCACAAAACAACATTTACTTGTCCTTGGGGAACTTTCTGCTGGAATGCCATGCCCTTTGGGATAAAGAATGCAGGTGCTACATATCAAAGAGCCATGACTACTATCTTTCATGATGTCATGCATGTTACTATGGAATTTTTTTTTTATGACCTCTTGGGAAATGCAATAGAAAGAGATACACATTTGGACATACTTTCAGTCATTTTTGATTGGTTGGAAAAATACAAAGGTTGGTTAAACCCCAAGAAATGTGTCTTAGGCGTAACCTCCGGGAAGCTCCTGAGATTCATTGTCTCAAAAAGAGGAATTGAAGCCGATCCAACAAAAGTCAAGCCAATCCTAGAGATGCAACCACCAAGAAATATCAGTCAACTTCGATCTTTGCAAGGGAGACTCCAGTCCATACGAAGCTTCATAGCACAACTTGTAGGTAAATGTCATCCTTTTTCAGCATTTTCTACATAAAAACATCAAATTCAAATGGGATGATAACTGCCAACAAGATTTCTAGATACTCAAAGATTATCTTCTAAATCCACCAGTCTTGATGCCACCGATTCCAGATCAATACCTATTACTATACATATCTACTACTTCAACAACATTGGGGGAACTCTGAGCACAACAAGATACTAAGGGAAAAGAAAAGACAGTCTACTACATCAGTCGTACTTTGGTGGGATATGAGTTAAACTACACACCAATTGAGTGTGCATGTCTCGTTGTGGTTTTTACTTCGCGGAAATTATGACATTACATGCTAACTCATAAAACTAAGTTGGTTGCAAGGATTGATCCATTGAAATACCTTCTCAATAAAGCAACGCTTACTGGTCGACTAGCCAAATGGGTGATTCTCCTAAGTGAATTCGACATTGAATATGTAGACAAAAAATAAATAAAAGGACAAGCTATCGCAGATCAATTAGTAGATGCTCCTATGATAGATGATGCTCCTCTAACTTCAGAATTTTCAGATGAATCCATCTTGAAAGTATCACACACAAAGCCTTGGCAACTATACTTTGACAGCTAATACACACAGCATGGTGCAGTAGTTGGCATCCTCTTCATCACACCTCAACGGGATTCCATACCAAAATCATATCGATTATCATTTCCTTAAAGTAATAACATAGTAAAATACAAGGCATTAACAACTGGATTATGAATTGTAGTTAAGTGGAAGATCTAAGAACTTCATGTTTTTGGGGATTCTCAACTTGTATTTCGTCAAGCAACTAATGACTACCAAACAAAAGCTGAAAAAATAATGCCTTACAAAAGAATGGTGGATGACCTGAAACAACATTTTGCAAAGTTAGAATTTGAGCAGACACCAAGAGAGCAGAATCGAGCCACAGATGCCATTTCTACTATTTCTTCACTGATCGATCTACCACAGAATGAAAACCACTATGAGTTCTTGGTGGATAACATTTTGGTCCCCTCATATAAGATCACTCCTACTGAGATGATATGTCTTGTTGGTCCTGATTCCAAGTTATATGGTTCCATTTTCACATACCTTCATAATACTACCCTTCCTCCTGACTTATCCAATAATCAACGTCGCACTTTCATTTGCCAATCTTTTCGATACATCATTTTAGCCAATATCTGATACCATCAAGGTCTAGATGGCACTCTTCTTAGATGTTTAGAAAGGGACAAAGCTCAGATTGCGTTACATGAAGTTCATGAAGGGATATGTGGTCCACATTCTAGTGGTCCTACCTTAGCCAAGAAACTCATCAGGACTGGATAATACTAGCCCAATATAGAAAAACACTCATATTAGTTTTTCAAGAAATGTAAATAATATCAACTTCATGGAGACCTCATTCATGCGCTAGTGTAAGAACTTCAACCAATTGCGACTCCTTGTTCCTTTTTCCAATGGGGACTCTATCTCATAGGTAAGATTCACCCTCCTTCCTCCAATGGCCACACATTCATCATCACCTCCACAGAGTATTTCACAAAATGGATTGAAGTCATGCCTCTTACACAAGTCACTGGAAAACAAATTGCTACATTCATTCTCAACTACATCATTTGTCGATATGCTATTCCTATTTCCATCATCACCGATAACCGGTGTCCCTTAAAAAATCAAGATGTTCGTGAACTTTGTGATCGCTTCCATATTACCCATCGTTTCTCCACACCTTATTACCCCCAAGGTAACAGCCAAGCTGAGGCGTCAAATAAAACCATTCTTAAAATCCTAAAAAAGATAGCCGATGATGCTGGTCGCGATTGGCATATCCAACTTAATCCCACACTTTGGGCTTACCGCACAAGCATCCGCACACATACAGGAGCCACACCTTATTCACTTGTCTATGGTGCTAAATCTATCTTGCCTATTGAGGTTGAGTTACCCTCTTTACGAATCTATTTACAAAACATTATCAGTGATGAAGAGTACAGGGTCTCTCACTTATAGGAACTTGAACTATTAGATGAACGAAGACAAACTACTTTTAATCATATCGAGGCTTATCAACAACAAATGAGTCGCAGTTACAATCATAAAGTCAAGCCTCACACATTTGAGGTAGGTGACTTAGTTCTCAAAGAGAATCCTAAAAATTAGCAAGACAGAGAGAAGAAGGGCAAGTTCGAACCAAATTGGCTTGGTCCTTACATCATCACAACTGCTTATTGATCCGGTGCATATTAGCTCTCAACCACAGAGGGTGAACCTTTAGAGGATCCTATCAACAGCATGCACCTTCGCAGGTTTTACACATAACTCTTCAGAGTATCCTAATTCAAAAACACACAAAAAAAAAAAAAAAAACAATCAAAAATACAAAAATATAAAAAAAATTGAAAAATAAAAAAAGTAAAGAAAAACATTTCGTTCAACAGTGAAAACCACTTCGGTGGCGCCCTAGGCAAGTACCATGGTGAAAAATGGGTCACCGATGCCATGTGTAGAGACATTGCTCCTCCCTCCTTCAAGATTCCATTTCATCCTTTCACTACACACACACTCACAACCCCTCCATTCATAATAAACTTACCTATTCCCATCATGGCTTGTTATTGATCTACCCAAGATTGGTTAGCCATTCATAATAAACCTCCCTTTTCACCCCTTTCCATCCATAATAAATCAACTCCTATCTGTGGCTAATGCAAATCCTACGTCTAGTGATGGGTGTGGAACTGAGAGCATCACAGGTTCTAAGGAGTATTGTTTCTTCCAATTTTCTTCAGTCTATTCATGCACAATCCACAATAAAGCAACACTTGTATCACAAATCCGCAATAAAGTTCCATCTTCTCCACAATAAAGTACCAATTTCATGGATTCAATTAGTTTCAGATGAGACACAACAGCAACAATGGGCTTCAACAAATCAAATCTTTCAATGGACTCAAACAACATTATGGTTCAGTGCTATCTATCATTTTTGTGAAAGTAAACATTGTGACCACAATCAAATAAGACTTATACAAGTGACAAGAGACACTAAACTTGAGGACTACAGTGGATTTTGGTGTTGAGTCTTGGTTTTCTTTTGATTTTATCTTTCTGGTGACATGTCTTTTAGCTTTTCTGGGATGTCTCTGACTAGAGATCTTATCTCCAGAATGTCTTTGACTAGAAAGGCAAGGATGGGGTATCATCACCTATTTTTCTTTGCTATCTGTGGATTGTCTCTTAGTAATGCTATGACTTGTCCAAGGATATGAGGACATTATGAGTCTAGTATGAACTGGGGCATTCCTTGTTTGCTACTGTCTTATCTCCATGCAAATAGGTACAATGACTTTCTGGGTCGAACATATACCTCTATTATCATAACTTATTTGCCATAATAAAGCTCAATGATGATAATGCACAAGAAGCTCTTTCACTTCTAGATCTTCTATCTTCCATCCCCCTTTCTTGATTGACCTCCATCATCCTTCCTGAGTTTGTGTAGCCTGTTATCACATGACTGAGTATAATGAAACACCAAAAATGTTTGCATTTTATGTAGTTTCACCTACACATTACCACATGTTAGCATATCATACATACATATAGATATCACAATTGCATCACATCTTGCACACAACACAGGTTAGCACATTTTATATTTTCATCATGTAAATTATTTTTTGCATTATCATATTCATTTGCATTTCATACATCCAAAATTGCATTTGCATAAACATATAAAACATAAAAGAATAAAATAATGGCATTTCATCATGTACATATTTGCATCCATATCATAAGCATCACATAAAAACATACATCACATAGGTACACATGTATATAGCTGCCAAAAGGATGAATCATCTCATATATATATATCAAAATCATAAGTGTCATTATACAATGATTTCAAAATCATATGGCTAGAATCACCCAAAGCTGTCATCATACAAAAATGGTGGTATTATGGTACTGATTTAAAAGCCTTGTGCACAAAAGCTTCAATTAATGCTTTCCATGAGAAAGATCCTCAAGTATACACTAGTGGTTATAAATTTGTCATAGATTTTGATTCTCTGAAATTAGAGAAGCATGATTTCTTGGAAGCTATGTCTACTATTACTCCTGTTGCCCATAGAGGTACAATAGTATAGTCAAGGCCATTGTCCCTAGTAATAGCTCCATTCTTATAAGGACATCTAAAAATAATCAGTGATTATATTTTTGAGATCTTCTAGGTAGTGGCCAAGGGTGATAAAAAAGATTCGATGAATGACAGTTCTTGCAATCTTGCCAAGTTAAATGGATTTCCCTATGGTTCTCCCATTCCGTTTGTTTATAGACCAAGACTCCTACTTTGCGGGAAGGAGGGTTTTGTCTTGGTACAGTTAGAAAATGCTTTCATAGATGTTTACATGTCTATAACATGAGTCTGTTTTTTACAACTTTTGAATTGGCTAGCTTGTAAGCTAGCTAAATTTCTGAAGGATGCTATATTTGTACTTTTCTTGCCAGGATCATATTGGCCCTGTAGTTTTACACAAATTAGAGAGGTTCCATGTGCATTGTCTTGGACTTCCATTACTTTTGTCTGACCCAAGCGCATGGAACCCTTAGGAAGCACTAGTACACATTATGGGATAAGCAAGGATGACTACTCCTATCTTGTATCTGCCTCAACTTCAACTTTGGTGGGAGATAGTGTGTATATCAATACATTAATATACTTGATACTTTTAAAGTTCTATGCCTTTGGGATTTCCTGTGATATATTTGAAATCATTTTGTTTTTATTGCTAGAGCTTCGTAAAATGAGTAAATATGTGATTTTGT